>NC_060912.1:353140-375640 GCF_014805685.1 Silurus meridionalis | reverse complement strand
ATCTAAATGGAGTATGGGATACAGGCTGACTAATGGTGTGTGTGTGTGTGTGTGTGTGTGTGTGTGTGTGTGTGTGTGTGTGTGTGTGTGTGTGTGGGTGGGTGTGGGTGTGTGGGTGGGTGTGTTTTCTCTGCACACACTGACCTGGTTGCTTTTCTGCTGAATTTTGCTTGTTTTTGTTAAATGCTTCTTCTTCTCGCTCCATGCAGACTCTATAAATGTGCACCTGAAAGTGTTGGTTGGAGTGAAATGAAATCTGAGATCATCAGAAGACATTTAAAACGTCTGAGTCTCCTCACTTTGTTGTAGAGATTTGTGTTGTATAAGAGATCCAGTTCCTCACCCTGGTTCTCCCTCCTTCCACACATGCACACACTCGCCTAAAAGTTGCGAATGGAAAAACACACTGTGGGTGATGTCAGAGTGTTTGGGCTTCTTGCAGCTGGAGCATGGCACGTCTGGAAAGCCAGGCAATGAAATGTGGACGTTCTCCAGAGCCACTCTAACCAGAGCTCCCTCTCCCTTTTTTTTCCACCTGCGACCTGATTCTTTCCATCCTGCCTCTGACTGAGTGCTGATGAAAGCGAGAGAAACGCCGTTCAGAATGTCGTCACTACTGGAGAAAAAAACCGCAGCTTTCCGTTTTTTCTGAATGAATGTGTGTGCGGTCTGAGGAAACATCACGCGCACACTAATGAGACGTGAAACATCAGATCGACTGTAGGAGTCTGACATTTTATTATTATTATTATTATTATTATTATTATTATTATTATTATTGATTACTGGGGAATGAACTGCAGGATATTATGTCACCTGTAAACTCGGTGTATGCAGACATTCATCTCACCTTCTCTCTGCCTCCTAGCCGCACTGGCTCATTCATACATTTCCTCTCGATTTCATTCTCTCTCTCTCTCTCTCTCTCTCTCTCTCTCTCTCTCTCTCTGCTACTCCTCTGTTCTCTTCTGCTCATTCAAAGCCACACCGACCTGAGACTTTACCCAGGCTGGAGAAAGAAGAGATCCTGCTGTTTTTTCCTGGTAATAATAATAATAATAATAATAATAATAACAATAATAATAATAATGATGATAAATGTTGCTCGTGTTGGAGATATTGTGATGGTCTGCAGCCCACCCTCGTGTGATCTCATTGAGGCTCGTGCTGCATCATTCTTTGTTAGTCTGCTCGCTCTTGAAGGAGATTATGTTGATCTGTGGAGCGCGTGATTGTCGGTTCTACTGAGTCACGGTACGGTTTGTGCGCGTGGAGGTTCTGTGCGGTTTTGTCATGTGTGGCGCGAGCGGTGCGTGTCGGAGAGGCAGCAGAAAAAGATGAATGGACTGACTGTCTGCTTCTCTCAGTCTCTCCCTCTATCCTGCTCTCTTACACTCTCGTTTGCTGAATGAGTCCTGGGGCGACTGGAGGTTTGTCCGCTGCGCATGTGTGTGTGCGTGCGTGCGTGTGTGCGCGAGCGCGTGCGTGCGTGCGTGTGCGTGTGTGTGTGCATGCACTGAGATACTGGTTAATGTCAGCACAGGGGTTTTGTCTCCCGAGGAATCGACACTGGCATGCTGCTGATGAAGCTCCTTGTTAATGGTGCGTCTGTGAGAAGATCTCCGAGCTGCAGGAGGAGCGCGCGACCGTCTGCAGTGCAGGAGGCAGAATTTATTCTGTTTCTTCGGCAATGACATCAGCCGTTTGTTTGCACACATTGTGCTGGTTTCACATTGTGTATCTGTTAGAGATGTTCACCACGGCTCTCATTTTCATTGCTTTAAAAGATGATTATTTTCTACATCAGAAGTGTCATGAATGCAGATGTATTATGAAAAAACGGTTACACCTGATGGGAAAAACAGTCCAAAAGATCGAGTTTATTTATTTTGATGAATCATTAATTCATTCTTCTTAATGCACTCACAAGGCGCTGGTGTTTAGGATTAGATTAGGATTAGGATCTGATAAGGTTGTTGTGTGTTGGTCATTTTATAGTTGGGGAAGATGAGGGAAGTGAAAGAAAGGTGGTGGTGGTGGTGGTGACTGAGGGTTCTACATTCTCTCTGTGTAGTCAGCGAGGATGCTGTGAGATAAATTTAGCCCTCCAGCTCTGCTTCCATCTGCCGCCGCATGGTTTAGGGCCGTTGCCATAGGAACAACCATTGGGTGCCCATTAGTGAAGGAGAGAAGGAGCGAGATTGATGAGATTTCCAAAAAGCACCATGTTTTTTTTTTTTTTTTAACTGATTAACCATATTGAAGGACATGCATGGTTTTATTAAATGCCATCATTTTGGATTATTTATCTCCAATACAAACTTCTCATGTGTCTTTAGGGATTGAGTGCCATTTAGCCTTGACCTTGTGCACCAGGTCCTGTGTTTGTGATTGAACTTGTACGGTTTTACTTTTCTGTAGAGCATTTTGTCCAAAATAACCTCACTAGCATTAAAACCTAAATCTTTATCCTTTATGCCCTGATGATATCCACCATATCCCATGAAGAAGAAAGTCAATGCTGAGCAGGTGACCTGTGCAGACTTTCATCTATTTCTACTGTGAGGCTTCATAACACATTTTGAGTCAGGTGATATTTCTGACTCCTAATCAAGAACATGTGTGAAGAACAGTCATGCCTTCTGTTTCGCTTCCAACTTTCCACCTGCACAAACAGACCATCTCTGAAATATCCATCCATTTCTCTTATTAGTGCAGTTCAAACAGCATGCAGAAGTTCTGTATACTCTACACTAAGCTGTGCTTTTCCCCACAACTGGTGGTGACGGATTTCCATTTGGTAGCAAACGAAAATGTTTATTTTGAAGTGGATTTGAGAGTCATTTAAACTTTTAATGCAATGTCTTACTGTATATACAGCTATGAGATCAAGTTTGTGTCAGATAGATAGATAGATAGATAGATAGATAGATAGATAGATAGATAGATAGATAGATAGATATGCTTTTAAAATGCTTATTTTGTCACCTGCAAGATTAAAATAATATTTAGTTTTAATATTATTTAATTTTTTTTTTTTTTAGGAAGGAGTACATTTAGAGCGTCTCTCAAACAACCAATAATTTTATGTTAACTACATTTTATTTATTGTTTGGTATAAAAACCTGCAAGTTCCACCTGCTCAGGTCCACACTGGCATTTCAAGACACATTATGATTAGAATTGGTGTCTCACTGGCAGCTTAAAAGAGCTCGATGTCACTGTGTGTTAAAGTAAAAGAGGATTGAAACCATATTTTAATCATGATTTGAACATGTTCTAGTCTCATCTGACTCATCAAACTGCAACTCTGGTGAAAGTACATTTTGTCCAGCACTCGATGCTGCAGGTCTGTTTATTGTAAACATCTGTACTTATTATAGTCAAACTGTATTATACGGAAGCACAGTGGTGTAGAGAGAGAGAGAGACACAAACGCTTCAGGTTTGGAATTATCTTCACAATTCTAAAATTCAGCCACCAACTATCTGACTCAGTGCATGAAGAACCCGAGCGAACCAGAACGTTGGTTCTCTGGTTGCTGTAAATAATGTAGCAGATCCCAAACTGTGAAAAACAAATCAGACTTGTCTGGACACAAACAGGCAGAAACAGTGAGTTACTAACCCTAACCCCAGACCCTGGAGATGATAGTAATAAATGTGGAATGAGATGTAACTGTATGTTTTTCAGCAGTTTTTGTTTTTAAATAATAAAACAAAACATTTAATATGAGTGTGAGATCCACCCTGACAAGTCCCTGTGTATAATATAAAAGCAACAACATGACAACAAGCACATTTCTATAATGCAGTTGTTTAAGTGAGAGCCAGAACTACTGTTTTGATTTGTGCAGCCTTCTGACCAATCAGATTGGAGAATTAAATTGTGTATATAATAAAATAAAATAATGGACAATAAATTTAACTCTACATAGAAGCTGGTGATCAGACAAATATACGTGTGAATCAACCCTGATTTTTTTTACTTTTTTTTTTTAATTTTTATTACATGCTAGACTGGAAATGACGGACAGACTCCGTCCGCCCAAAAAAGCTCAACCAGACGTCTGTTGTCATCTAATTTATACCCAAGACACCTTACCCTGGTAAGTCTTTAGATTACAGTGAAGACTATTTGGTTTGGCTGTTTGCTTTTTAAAAATCAAATAAATACCAAGTAAACTTTTGAGATTCTTCTCATTCCATGGAACACAGTCTGGTATACATATGGCAGTAGTATTGTAGTTCTTATTGGCAGGGCAGAAGTTCTGAGAGCTGAGTGTTTTTACAGGTTGCCTTTATAACAATTACTTAATAATAATTATTTTATTATTTTATTATAATGGTTATTCATAATGTTACAGCATACAAAGCCATTCTAGACTATTCTTCAGCTTTCTGCCAAATATCTGGTGAAGGTCCACATATAGGCTTCATGCTCTGGCATCCATTTAGCATTTTTGGCCATGTAGTGTATTAAAATAATCTAATCTGAGAACTCAGTGTCTTTTGGTAATAACAGTAATGAACAATTAAATTGAGACTAAAATCAAAAAGGCCAGACAAAGCTGTGAACACTAAGAATAGTTTTGTTCAGCTAGGCTCGATATACTCAGCATAACAAGTCTGGAATGCACTACTGGCAAAGATTTGCATTACCAGCAGGATCCCATATGGTTCCACACCTTTCCACCCCTGCAGCAAAGCGTGGGCACTGGTGCCAGCTGGTTCGTGTGAGAAGATGCTTGGATACTGTGAATACTGCAATAATGATAGTGAGAAAACGTTTATTAGTTTCATGTATGATCTTCTCCTCGACCAGGTAAAATGTCTCAAATTGTTGAGGAAATGTGGCTCCTAATGTGATGAATGAAGTGTTTTACAAATATAAACTTTCAACAGAAGCAACAAAAAAAATGTGAAAAATAGGAGTTAACAATGGTTTTTTGGCAAATGTTTGTATTTTAGGTTCATATACCCGAACTTCGAATATACACATATTCAGAAGTTCTTAACCCAATTTTAGTAGTTTCAGCATTTTCCTTTGAAGTTTTCTTTGCTTGATGCAGGCCAATAATTTAACACTTCTGAAACAGATTAACATCTTTTCCACGACCTTCTGACATGGTTGTTTAAGAAATGAGAAGCTACTCACTGCATCAGTTTGGGTTAAATAACTTGTTGCCAGCTGAAACATAATCATCCATGAAGTAATTATCCAATGGGAGGCTCTGACCTTTTTGCTTAGTTAAATCCAGGTGGTATTTTGGATGGGCAGTGAAGAATTCTGTTAGAAAAATGAAGGCTATGCTGAATATAGCCCATAAAATTTATGAGCAATCTCCACTCCATCACTGAAAATAGACCACCACAGGACATCTGCTGAGCTGTTATTATAGGGCAGTGGTCACTTTCAGCACAGCAGTAACATTGATTATGTTAGTGGCATTGATGGTGTGAGTGTATCTGTTGCAGCAGGACTGTTAAAGTTGTAAAACACCTTAAAGTGTTCAGTGTTTAGTCTGTGATACAGAGCTATAGGATGAGAGAGGATAATGTGAAAAAGGACTCTAGTCATCACTAATAGACATTATCAGTGTCGGGCAAAGATACATCAGAATATATATATATTAAAATAAAATTCCAAATACCTCAAATTTAAGTGTATCAAATTAAACTGCAATATACAGTTGCCACACCATGTATCAAAATAAACTACTGTTTAAAAATGCAAAAAAAATCCTTTTACAATGGAGCACAAAATTTCTTCGCAAAACATTCCATCAATTGGTCTGTTTGATCTGTTCTTCACCATCACACTGACTTAGTTGATTAAGCAAACAATGTTTGATAGCAGCTGCTTTTCTCTGGAGGAGTCACGCAATAAATCTGACACATGCAACCAGTTAACAGATCAAATATTCACGTACAACATCCCTGTGATCTCCCACATAAAGGTCAGTTTTAAAGAGTTTCATGTTGAACAGTTTGTGAAAGACTCATTATTGTATCCTAATTGAGTTATTTGCTGTTTGGTAACGAAGAGCTGCTTTACATCAGTAACACTGAGTCAATGTCAAACAGGTCATTCAGAAGAAGACGACTGAAGGCATCTGCATTCGTATCAACTAGTTTCTAACTCATTAATCATTTAAATGTTAATCATAAATATAATATATTATGTGTCAGCAGTCATTCATGCAAAATGGTTTGCAAAATCATGATCCCACTAAACAGCTACTTCCATTAGGGTTCATGTTCCTCAACCCTCTCGAATACAAATGAAAAAATCCTGTTTTATATTTGAAAAACGTATTTGAAATCCATGTCTCATAAATGCCGTCTATCCCTGGATATTGTAGATGATGGATCACAAATCGTTCTTAGTGAGAGATGAGTTACAAACAAGACATTTTGAACTTAGAAATATCCAGGTGTACCTGAATAACTTTGTAGTAAAACTGTAGCTAAGTACCTGAACATGGAAGTGTATGCATTGTAGGTTTGTCTATTAGCAATAGCATTATAGCCTTTATATTTATTTACTAAATACGTTTTCATATTTATCTGCACTTTTGCACAATTGCTGCTATTTGCTAGATGCTAAACTGCATTTCGTTGCTGTGTACCTGCTTTATGCAATGACAAAGATCTATCTATCTATCTATCTATCTATCTATCTATCTATCTATCTATCTATCTATCTATCTATCTATCTATCTATCTATCTATCTATATGTTTATCAAGCCTCCTTACTTATTTCTCTCTTTGTTGTTTATTACAGAACACATCATTTGCACGAAGAAGAGCTTTTTATATTTATTGAAACAGAGGACACAAGTACCAAGAACAATATCTATACAGGACATTCTGATTCTGAAATTCCATCAGCTTGACTTTCATCATTCATTAAAGTTCATCAATTGTTGCTCAATTTCTATTTCTTGTTCTTTGAGGTCCCAGGAAACAATGCTCCTCTTTGGTCATATTGTGTTCGTAATGAATCTACTTTATCTAAGGATTGTGTGATAGTCTTTAGGCGTGGCATTCTTACCAGAGGCCCTTTCCACATTTTATGGAGGTCTCACATAGACAACTGAGCACTGGGGAGCAGTCAGGAGGACAAGAACCCCTTTATGAACCTCAACATGAGTCTTGTCTCAACAACCCAAAAGCAACCACAGCTCCCTCCCAGCATGAACATGGACCACCTCATTCCAGACAGACAAAAAGACTTCGTAATGAAAGAAAGCGTCTCCGACTTCAGAAAAGAAATGTTCAAGAAGCAGATTCTCTCAAAGGGTCGAAGTCAGAATGGGCTTCTAGAAGTTCTGAAGATATGGATGTTTCTGAAAAATGTCCTGGGACTTCAACTTCATCTGTGTCAATGCAGAGTTCTGCGGAGGGGCGTGAAAGCACACCTAAACAAAAACGTGAGCGTAAACCTCAGAAGCCGGGAAAGTATGTTTGCACCTACTGTGGTCGTGCATGTGCCAAGCCCAGTGTACTACAGAAACACATACGTTCCCACACTGGAGAAAGGCCTTACCCTTGTGCACCATGTGGTTTTTCTTTTAAGACGAAGAGTAATCTTTACAAGCACCGTAAGTCACACACACATAAGGTAAAAGCTGGTATGGCCTTAGGTAGACAGGGACCTGGCACGAGTTGTCATGATGAGCCAGTTACAGAATCAGACGAAGACACCAGTCAGCTATCTTCATCTCTTACTCTCAAAAATCAAGAGATGATCATCTCCCCAAGGAATTCTCGCACAGAAATTTCCCCCGAAGGGCAGTCACAGGGGTTAGAATACTCTCATGCTGTCAAAAAGAGACTAGCTATGAGGCTAAGCAAAGGTAGACGAGCTCCTGTGGGCTCATCTGATGAGACTTCATCATCATTTGGTCTAGGCAGCAAAGGCAGCACAGAATCAGGCTATTTCTCTCGATCTGAGAGCACCGAAGTCACTCAAGACAGTCTGCCAAACACAAGTGCCAAAAGTTATGCTGAAGTTATTCTTGGAAAATTTGGCCGTCTCGGTCATTTACAGAGAACAGTCCGTCAACAGGATGAACAATCTGCAGAACAAGAGGGGAGGAGCATCCCTTTCTCAGTGCCTAAAAAGCAAGTAATAGATCACATCACCAAACTCATCACCATAAACGAAGCAGTCGTGGACACAAGCAAAATTGACAGTGTCAAACCCAGAAGGTTTTCTCTTTCTAGGCGGAGCAGCACAGAGTCCTCTCTTTCTAAAGATACAATTCTTCGTCGAGCAAAAGAGATAGATCTTAGTTCAAAGAGCAGTGGGTCCATCACTCTTGGTGTACCTTGTGAGAAATTTCAACAACACTCCACCAGTGTCAGTCAACCGTCTGACCTGTCAGCTGGTCCTTTATTAAGAAGTCAATCATTACCATCGGATGCAAGCATTGAGTCTGCTGCTGCCTCACAAAACTTTCGTCACAGCCAATCATTTGATGAACAACCAGCTCAGAGCAGGCGGCATGGCATGCTCAGGCGCCAGCCTGCAATTGAATTACCCATTGGTGCTGAAATTAGTCCTGAGGAACAACCCTGTTCCAGCTCACCATTTCATACCTCAGTTTCGATGGTGTCTGACTGCAAGCCAAAACATCTAGAACCATTTGAGTGTGAAGCATGTGGACTTGCTTGCAACAATTGGGAAAAATATAAAACACACAAGCACCACCAGTGTCCTGCTCAGCCACCTCACCAACTTGAGATTCCTGCATGTCAAGCTGAAGAGCATGGAACAATTCATAAAACCAGAGTTGGTGGCTTAGCAGTACGAAAAAGGAGGAAGGAGGAGAGTCTAGAACTTGATGATCCTGCCTTACCAGTAGCTGCCTTGTCATCTACCTTTACAACATCACAAGGATATACTGCAACATGTGTAAAGCCCACCATAAAGTCTGTTTTGTCATTGCAGGCACAGGAGAAGAACACTCTAAAAGGAGTATCAGTGATACAACACACTAGTTTATTTAACAAACAAGAATCTTCATCTCACATTTCGGTAAAGGAGCAGACATCAAAGCCAAACTTCCGTAAACTCGTTCGCCAACACAATGTTCAAATACCAGAGATTCGAGTAACAGAAGAAACAAATATCAACATTACAGTGCCGCTCCCTCCAGATGTGTCTGAAACTAAAGAGACGAAAAAAGTTGAAGACTTCCAATGGCCTCAGAGAAGTCCAACCCTGGCCCAGCTTCCCATTGAGAAGTTACCCCCAAAAAAGAAAAGACTTCGTCTTGCAGAGGCCACTCAGTCGTCTGGAGAGTCAAGCTTTGAATCAATATCTGTACCTCATAGTCCAAGTCAAGACACTCATAGGTATAGTCATTCCACATTACTTGAAGAATCTTTAAAAAGTGATATTGACACAGTGTCCAGAAGGTCAAGAGCTCCTCATACTTTACCAATCTCAAGTACTCACCACCCTCACAGAGAAATGCAACGGTCTGCATCTGAGCAAGCACCACATATACCTCAGCAGACAAACCCCATCGTGGAGACCAGAAGTAAGTCATTTGATTACAGCTGTTTATCCCCTGAGCGAACACCTGCAGGATGGAGGGAAAGGCGCAAATGCCTCCTGATGAAACATTCCGCAGTAAGAGAGCCAGAGGAAGAAGATCCACCACCAAAGCCAAGTTTTTGTGCTAATACCATGTCTCCAAATGCAAGCATTTCCTCTGGACAGAGTCCTGACACATCTCATTCCTTTGTGCCTTCTTCATTGTGTAATGTGTCTTTCAGCAATACAGCATGCTCCTCATTCTCTCATAAACCCGTCACTGCTTCAACTGCACTGACTCACACAGATGATCACACAGTCCTGGATCTGCACTGCCTGTCAGGTGCTGCACGAGCTCACTACTACTCAGTATCCTCAGGGCTTAAGCTTAAGATTCCTTTAGAGGATGATGTTGAGCAGTCAACCTCCAATTATCATCCTTACCATCCCCATCTTGATATTACTCCAAGCCGAGAGCTTCTGAGGCCTCCTGAGATGCACATTGTGCCTGTTCGCCTTTATTCAGATTTACCTTCCCATGCCAATTCTGTTTACACTACTCTCTCACGAACAGTTGTTGCAACACCTCAGGATCCTTGCTGCTCTGGATTAAGATTAGAATCTTTAGGATCTAGGTTTGATTTAAAGATCAAGTACCTGAGGGATCCAAATCCTTCAGTGCAGGAGGAAATAAAAGGGTACTGTCCCCAACAAGCAGTGTAGAACTCACCCCTGATGGTCAACAACAGAAACGAGTGAAGGAAGAGGAGGAGAACGTGGACCATGCCCAGAGCAATACAACTAGTTTAATTTCCATCAAAAAAGTGGACTCTCAGCTGTGTACTGACAATATTATAGTCCCCGTAAACAAAGAAGAGACTCCCTATACTTCTCTTGACACAAATCTTGCAATTAGCTGGTGCTATCTAAACTACGTGAAACCCAACCCATCTGCCCAAGATGAGAAGCAGAACTCAGTCTATTCTACTTGGTGCATAAGTTCTCGGAATCCGAACCCTCCAGGGTTAACAAGCAAAGATGTACTTTCTCTAGTGTACTGCAAGCAAAGACATACACCTTTCACCTACACCACAGCAGCGATGCCTCCAGCCACAGTGGAAAATCCTGCAGCACCTGACACCAGGGATCACAAAGAGGCTGAGGTAAATGTAGAAACACCAGGATGAAGCACTATGCATGAGACGTTTGAGAAAATACACTATACACTGTATAGCCAATTGATTGTGGACACATATGAGATTTTCGAACATTTTATTTCAGAGACAGTTCCTAATCGGCTGTTATAATAACCTTCACTCTTCTGGGAAGGTTTTTCTCTAAATGTTGAAGCGTGGCTTTGGTGAGGTTTTGGTTAAGTTGGGTTTTAAATGAGAAATTCAGCATTCAATTTTATTTCAGATGTGTTTAAATCTCAGAGTTCGGTACAGGCAAATTCAGTTCTTTGTGAACTTTGTGGAAACACTTTAAGGAAGGTCCACACGTGGGCTGGATAGGCAGGTGTCCACAAAGATTTTGGCCATATTGTATTATATCACCTTGTTGGCTCATTAAACTGAGTGTGTAGAAATGTATATCAGTGTATAAATATTTTTTTATAAGGTTTCCATGTTGATAGATTGGTACATTTTTTGTACCTTTAGATTTACCTTCCACCTGGAATCATGATTTGTGTTTCCTGTCAGGTGATCGTTTAAGGTCATTGTTCTCCCTGTGTTTAGAATTTAGAGAAAAGCTTTAATATTACATTCCACACACCTTTCAAGGTAAAATATGTTGTAGGTACTAAAGGAACAAAAGATTTACATTTGAGGGTATACAGTATGTATCTTTCTTAGTGGCAAGGAACGGTAGATTTTGGTGTTCTTTAGGACCCTAACCCTCAACCTGACCCTGACCCTAAACCTGACCCTACACCTGACCCTGACCCTAAACCTGACCCTGAACCTGACCATAAACCTGACCCTGACCCTAAACCTGACCATTAACCTAACCCTGACCGACCCTAACTCTAAACTTGACCCTAACCCTAAACCTGACCCTAAACCTAAACCTGACCCTAACCCTGACCCTAAACCCAAACTTGACCTTAACCCTGACCCTAAACCCAAACCTGACCTTAACCCTGACCCTAAACCTGACCCTAACCTAAACCTGACCCTAAACCTAAACCTGACCCTAACCCTGACCCTAAACCCAAACTTGACCTTAACCCTGACCCTAAACCCAAACCTGACCTTAACCCTGACCCTAAACCTGACCCTAACCCTAAACCTGACCTTAACCCTGACCCTAAACCCAAACCTGACCTTAACCCTGACCCTAAACCTGACCCTAACCCTGACCCTAACCCTAAACCTGACCCTAACCTTACCCTATACCTGACCCTCGACCCTAAACCTTACCCTAACCCTAACCCTAAACCTAAACCTGACCCTCGACCCTAACCCTGACCCTTGACCCTAAGTCTTTAGAGTCAAAATCACTCATAATACTTTCTGCAAAATGTTGAAAGTGAATTCCCTCATCTCTGTCTCCCTGGGCACCCGGAGCAGGGTTGGTGAATTTGCCCGTGTCTCTCTCGAGTATAGGTACATGCCATACAGCCCATAGACCCTACAGAGATGCAGAACGCTGAGCTGAGAAAGAGTGAAAAGACACCAAAGGAAGAGGGAGAAGAAGAAGCACAGTCTACCTCCAACAGTGAGATCCTCCGGTACAAATCTGTGAAGGAGGGTAAGACACACTTTCATTCTTAAAGCATTTATAATGATATTTGTGTATATTTACTATTACTAGCATGATGAACATGGTGTAACACGGTTTCTAGGTCAGTCAGATGTGTAAATAACCTGCAACACAGTACAGTAAATAAAGTATTAGACTGATAAACTGATTAGATTTTGGGATTGATACAGATAGGATCAAGGTCACAGCAAGGACTAATGTTTGAAAGGTCTTGTTGGTGATAATGAAAACACTCTACATGTTTTTAATGCTGCAGATTATTTGCGTGGCGATGAACATAATTATTATAACTATTATATATTAATTCAGTGAGTGAATATCAGCATGTCTAGGAATTCTGTAGAAGCTATTGCTAAAGTCAGATGAATATTCAGAGAGGTGTGTAATGATTAGACAGTACTGTAGTTTTTCTATTTGTTTCGCCGTGTTCTTTGGTCATGTATGTACTTTGGTCACCAGTATTTCAGTGCGCTGTGCCGTGTTGTTCTTGCCCCCTCTGCTGCAGGAGATTGCTTTAGTGTCAGAGCCAACACAGACCTTCTGTTACATGGCTTGAGCCAGGAAACTACCTAGCCTGGCATTTACTTCCTCTCTCCTGCAGACCCCGCAGAGCCCTGCTGATGCCAAACTGCATAAATGATTTTGGTTTCTTCAGCTCTGGATGGAGAGAGAGAGAGAGAGAGAGAGAGAGAGAGAGAGAGAGAGAGAGAGGAGGGCACAGCTGTATTTATAGATAGTCTTTGAATTTTAAAGAACTGATACACATTATTACTCTTTAAGCTGGTGAATTTACTGAACCCTCCTGATATCCTTTTTCTTTAAATCAGGTTGGAACCTGGTCGTTTGCTGCTCCACATTTCTCTAGTTGTTTATGATCGAGGTCTTTGTGTGTTTTTGTGACTGCGCCCTTGAGGTTTATGAGTTTCACAGACGAATTGTCGTGTCTCTGTGTATGAAAGCAGCCATCTGTGTCTTTCCCTCACTGTGAGCTCTTGCACTAAATATTTTCCACAGTGACTTAATCTCACAATTAATACAGACGTTGTGAAGTTTACTCATCATTCAGACAGGCTGCAGGCTGCTCATCCTATTCTTGAGGTCATACGGGCTGATAAGATGCTCAGACGGTCTTATTGTTCTAATTTTTTTGCTGTGGTGAAGTAGTAGGGCCTTGTGTTGTGCTGCTGTAGATAATAGTGAGAAGGAGATCATAATGGACATGATTTTGAAGGCAAGTTTGTGCTTTGTAGGCATTTAATCAATCATGAATACATTATTTGGGATAAAGAGATAATGTCTTTAAAACACAGGAACACTGATACTGTATGTGTAGGTGGTTAGTGGTTTGTTCCAGTAGTCTGACCAAAACACTGTTATTAATATCAAAATAAAAGCGTAATAGTTACAGTATAGTGTTTATCTTCAATGAATAAAAATCTTCATTATATTCCTTATACTCATTAGATATTATATATAATATTATATATTTATTATACTAACTGTTTTTTTTGCATACAGACACATAGACGTGTATATCCAGCTCAAATGATTTGCACCATAATACAGATTATTTAAATACATGATAAATATAATAAATCATTATAAAATAATTATTATTAAAATATTAAAATAAATGCTGTTTCTGCTTTTTCAGAATGTAAATGCTGCTTTATAAGTAAATTTTATTTCTATTAGTGTAAATACAATTTTTAATTCGATTACAGTTTAGTTCTATAATAATGATAGCATATGAAAGTATTTTCCTTTATTTTTAATTCCGTTGTATGTAATAATTTTGCTGCATGTTTTACTGTGTGTTCTAGTGTATAAATAACGATTACATTGAGATGATCAGCAGCATGTGGAATCTCTGTAGTAGATTATAATAGCTTAATAGTGTAATAGTGAACTTTTTCGACCTTCCTGTTATGTCTTAAACTTTAAAACTGAAGTAAACTGATCAAATGTTATTAGGTGGCTATTAATGTCAAATACTGTATTACACAATACAGCATTCTCTTTATTTTGGAAAGATTTTGTTTATGTTTGTTTTAATGAAAAATTACAAGTTTTAGCAGCAGGCCTTGGATTTATCTGTGTTTTTAATTAAGATTTTTTTCGAATCCAAGCACAAGAACATATACAGATATTTGGGCCTCTACACAGACACAGACACAGATACAGATACAGACACAGATACAGACACAGATACAGATACAGACACAGACACAGATACAGATACAGATACAGACACAGATACAGACACAGACCTAGACACAGATACAGATACAGACACAGAAACAGATACAGACACAGATACAGACACAGACACAGATACAGACACAGACACAGATACAGACACAGATACAGATACAGATACAGATACAGACACAGATACAGACACAGACACAGATACAGACACAGATACAGATACAGACACAGATACAGATACAGACACAGATACAGACACAGACACAGAAACAGATACAGATACAGACACAGACACAGATACAGATACAGACACAGACACAGATACAGACACAGACACAGATACAGACACAGATACAGACACAGATACAGATACAGATACAGACACATATAAAGACACAGATACAGACACAGATACAGACACAGATACAGATACAGATACAGACACAGATACAGACACAGATCTAGACACAGATACAGACACAGATACAGATACAGACACATATAAAGACACAGATACAGATACAGACACAGATACAGACACAGATACAGATACAGACACAGATACAGACACAGATCTAGACACAGATACAGACACAGACACAGACACAGATAGACACAGACACAGATACAGACACAGATACAGATACAGACACAGACCTAGACACAGACACAGATACAGACACAGATACAGATACAGATACAGACCTAGACAAAGACACGGATACAGACACAGATAAGATACAGACACAGATACAGACACAGATACAGACACAGACACAGACCTAGACACAGATACAGACACAGACCTAGACACAGATACAGATACAGACACAGACACAGACACAGATACAGACACAGACACAGACACAGACCTAGACACAGACACAGATACAGACACAGATACAGACACAGACACAGATACAGATACAGACCTAGACACAGACACAGATACAGACACAGATAAGATACAGACACAGATACAGACACAGATACAGATACAGACACAGACACAGACCTACACACAGATACAGACACAGACACAGACCTAGACAGACACAGATACAGACACAGACACAGACCTAGACACAGATACAGACACAGACACAGACCTAGACACAGATACAGACACAGACACAGACACAGACACAGATACAGACACAGATACAGATACAGACACAGATACAGATACAGACACAGATACAGACACAGACCTAGACACAGATACAGATACAGACACAGACACAGACACAGATACAGATACAGACACAGACACAGATACAGATACAGACACAGACACAGATACAGACACAGATACAGACACAGAAACAGATACAGACACAGACACAGATACAGACACAGACACAGATAGATACAGACACAGATACAGATACAGATACAGACACAGACAGATACAGACACAGATACAGACACAGATACAGACACAGACCTAGACACAGACCTAGACACAGACACAGATACAGACACAGATACAGATACAGATACAGACCTAGACAAAGACACGGATACAGACACAGATAAGATACAGACACAGATACAGACACAGATACAGATACAGACACAGACACAGACACAGACCTAGACACAGATACAGACACAGACCTAGACACAGATACAGACACAGACACAGACCTAGACACAGATACAGACACAGACACAGACCTAGACACAGATACAGACACAGACACAGACACAGACCTAGACACAGACACAGATACAGACACAGATACAGATACAGATACAGACCTAGACACAGACACAGATACAGACACAGATAAGATACAGACACAGATACAGACACAGATACAGATACAGACACAGACCTACACACAGATACAGACACAGACACAGACACAGATACAGATACAGACACAGATACAGACACAGACACAGATACAGATACAGAAACAGATACAGACACAGACCTAGACACAGATACAGATACAGATACAGATACAGACACAGATACAGATACAGATACAGACACAGACACAGACCAGACACAGATACAGACACAGACACAGACCTAGACACAGATACAGATACAGACACAGACCTAGACACAGATACAAATACAGATACAGACACAGACACAGACCTAGACACAGATACAGATACAGACACAGACACAGACCTAGACACAGATACAGACCTAGACACAGATACAGACACAGACCTAGACACAGACACAGATACAGACACAGACACAGATAGAGATACAGACACAGATACAGACACAGACACAGATACAGACACAGATACAGACACAGATACAGACACAGACACAGACAGAGATACAGACACAGACACAGATACAGACACAGATAGAGACACAGCCACAGATACAGACACAGATACAGACACAGATACAGACAGAGATACAGACACAGATAGAGACACAGACACAGATACAGACAGAGATACAGACACAGATACAGACACAGACACAGATAGAGATACAGACACAGATACAGACACAGACACAGACAGACACAGATACAGACACAGATACAGACACAGACACAGACAGAGATACAGACACAGATACAGACACAGATAGAGACACAGCCACAGATACAGACACAGATACAGACACAGATACAGACAGAGATACAGACACAGATAGAGACACAGACACAGATACAGACAGAGATACAGACACAGACACAGATACAGACACAGATAGAGATAGTAGTACTTAACTCTAATGCCTTACGTTTATGCACAATAGTATATGAAGTCAGATCAGACTTTTTCCAGAAACACCCAAACACACACACATACACACACACACACACACACACACACACACACACACACACACACACACACACACACACACACACACACACCATAAATGTTTAGGCACATTGGAATATTGGAACTGAAACTGTAGCTCGTTTATATGGCAGTGCCTGGTCTGGTCTTTGCCTGGTCTTTTCAGCTTTACTACATGGTAAACATTGAAGTGCTTTTCAGGGCTTGAACCACTAAATAAACAGCAGAATGACATAAAGCTGAACAGTTTTTAGTTTGCACACTGTTATCATTGTTATTAATAAGAAAGCTGGTGTAGTGGTCTTGTCCAGCAATTGGTAATATTTTCAGCGCAGCTGGTTTGAGGCAGGATTTCCCTCCCTCTTAGTTGTTTGTGTTGGCATACAGACACTATGTAGACTCTGGGCAACAGTCCTGGCACCCCCTGTTTAAGCATGGAGGTGTGGGTGGTGAAGGGCTTCGAATGAGGGGGGCCTGAATTCTTGACGTTATAAATGGTTCTCTGTTTGAGGTACAGTGGAGGCCCCATTTTGGGACTCTCAGAACACACCCACAGGTGGACACCCAGTCAAAGTGTGTGTCCGTGTGTCTGGGTGTCTCTGTGTATGCATTTAGAAGAAGGGTCTTGGCCAAATATACTGGTTTCCTTTTTAAAATCAGATTTAAAAGCAGTCTGTACAGGTGTTTTAGATATCTGGAGTTAAAAACTACCTTCAGAACTGTGCAGAACAGAGAACCCAGTTTTCCTTACACAAGCAGTTTCTTTCAAATTCCAGATTATAAAGCCGTTCTCATTAAAATCTGATGTTTTATACATTTAATATGGAAAAAGAGATTTGCAGGAGCTTTTACAGTGTTTTAAGAGTTTCTTGTGAAATGTACTGTAGCATGAAACAGTCTGTTATACCATATGATGAAATTCTTACTCTGAGAAACCTCTTATAGTCAATCACATCAATTATAAGTACAATAAAGGACACAAAAAGAAACAAGACATAAATAACAAATGTGCATAATTTTAATCGTGCAAACGCAAGAAACATTAATGTGTGCAGTTTGTAATGTATAAATATCCTGCAGATTATATATTTATATAAATATATTCCATATAGTTATTCTCGGTGTGAAAATGTAGAAGTAGTGTGTGTGTGTGTGTGTGTGTGTAAGAATGGTGTAATTGAGTTTATTAGTATGAATTGGATCACTGGTTTTGGTTATGATTCTTGACATGGTTGTGTTAGTTACAGGTCGAGTGAGGAGTACGTGTACGTGCGGGGACGTGGACGAGGTCGTTATGTGTGTGAGGAGTGTGGGATCCGCTGTAAAAAGCCCAGCATGCTGCGGAAACACATCAGACTACACACTGATGCTCGACCCTACATCTGCCAGCACTGCAACTTCGCTTTCAAAACCAAAGGCAAACTTTTAAAGTTTATACCGTGAGACTGGAGCATCGTTTCTGCTGCTCTGCACTGCATGTATTAGTAGTTGTATTAGTTGGGGCAGTGGTCTGGTTAAAACCTGGAGGCTCAGGACATCTAAACTCAGACAAGTAGACATTTATTAGATAATCATTTTAAATTTTTAAGCATTTTTAATCCTAAATCCAAGGTTTTTTAGATAATAAATTCAATACCTGTATGATTTTATTGAAGGATTTCACTTATTTGACTCTGCAGGGAATCTAACCAAACATATGAAGTCCAAGGCTCATGGGAAACGCTGTCCTGAGGGCACCACTCCTGGACCTGTGCTGTGTGAGCCAGACACAGAAGAAGGAGGTGCACAATAGCTTTCAGGATAATCTAGAAAAACAAAAACATATAAAAACTATTAAAAGAAAGAAAATAATTGTGTGCTGCTTATTTTCTAGGTGGTGCTGAGGAAAGTGTTGCTGTGCCAGAGGTCGCTGAGGAGCATCAGTTCTCAGACGCTGAGGATACGGATGATGAAGAGGATGACATCGAGGAAGCTGATGAGGAGACATCGCAATCCTCTGCCTCATCTGTGAGAATATCTGTCTGTAGTGAAGGTCCAGGATGTCAGTCTGCTTCAAACCCTACAGTCTTGGGGAAGACAAATAAGTCCAGACAGCTGAATCCAAATACGTCTGCTTATGTAGAGACCACCACTGCGTCGATATCTTCTTCTCCTATATGCAGTCTATCTCCTGGCCCTTATTTATCTCCAGGTCTTCAATGCTCTCCACGACGAGATGCGTCTCCTTTACGCTGTCCCTCTCCCCTGCTTAGCCTCTCTCCATCTCCCTGTCAGTCCTCTCTTTCCCCATCTACCCGACCTGTCTCACCTTTTTCACTAAGACACCTGTCCCCAGTTCGAGCTATTTCTCCTTTATGTCCTGTGTCTCCAAGCAGTCCTCAAAGCTCCAGTTTTGGGGTCAGCACGACGGTCCAACAGAGGCCCTGCCGAAACAGAGATTGTTTAAAATCTTCAACCAGTACGGTCCATCTCAAGGGAAAGCTGGTGAGTTTTCTTCCTGATTGCTTATTTTGGCTTCTTGCCATTTTACTCTTTAAGCAGGACAGCGTGTGACATTCATCCAGGAAACACAGTCCAGTGACTGTTCCTTTAAAAGAGATCAAGTTCAAATTTATTCTCATTTCAACCTTAAATATGAGTCTGATTTCAGCTTCACCAAAGGAGGACAATTCAGGGCATAAAATCATTGCCAAGGTTCACAGAAGCTCTTCTGGTGGTTCGAACAATGAATCACTGAACACTTGAGTCTGTTTAACGTCTTCTCAGCACCATGACTGTTCCTCAGACTTCATGCACCTTGTACACATCTCACTGTCACGACGATCTCTCAGTAAAACCTGTAATAAAAATCACACTGCACTTTTAGATCTTGTTTTTAAACAGTCAGAATAAAATGGGGAAATTTCGATCCAAGCAGGACATTGTTTATATTGAGTTTGTTGTTTTTAGCTAGTAAGAGTATATCTGTACCATGTGTCCTTCTCCGGCCGAGTTTATTTTATTCCCTGCAAAACTACTACTCCTACTATTTGTCCACACAGTCATTTCTGGGCTAGGTTGCCAAATCTGTCCAAATCAAACATTCCTAAACAAATATACTGATACCAGAAGTAAACAGTGTGTTATTTTGGACTTGAGCCTTTATTAAGAAAGCGGTCATCACTCTTTAATTACTTATTCACAAAACCAAACACCTGCATGTTCATGTCACAAAGTGGGTTTGGGCTAGAAGATTAAATCCATCCATGGCATTACTTCATGTATCTTCACTGAAATAAAGAAGAAGGTGGTTTTCAGTTCTATCAGAATAGCAGTGCTGAAGCATTTCCAGGCTGATGTAGCAGGCTGACTCACAAATGTCCTTCTGTTTGCTTTCCAGGAGAAGATGATTAGATCTCAGAGGAGAGAGCATCAGGCCGAGTTGCTCTTCTTCAAGCATGGGAAGGTCAGAGAAGGCCAGCGAGTGCTCAGCCACCTGCCTCTGCATTCTCAACCTCAGACTTCATGCTCCAGCCTCAGCCTCATGATCCCCATAGGAGGAATCCAGATGGTTCAGATTCCTACAATCAGATCTGGTCTGCACATGCATCGATCGAAACCGAACCCCAGCATGACCCAGACCTCCTTAGCTGAGCAGGATGAGGAGGAAGAAACAAGTTCCTCAAACGACTTGATACAATACGGGTGTGCTGGAGGACAAAGCCAGGAAGCTGGAGAACCTGACGATAAGAAAAGTGACACTCCGAGTGCACCCTTGACAACCTGGAAGTGTATCTCTCAAAGAAAAGAGAGAAAATGTTTGGAAAGAAAACCCACACACGTCCCCAAAAGCGCTACAGTCAAGCAAACATCTACAGATAGTGACACCACACCCAAGAGCACGTGGAAGGAGAAGGCTTTCAGAGCATCAGAGAGAATGCAGTCAGAGAGAAGACTTTAGTTCCAGTGATGAACAGAATCTCCAACATCTCCTACAGATGATCGAGCTGAGCACTTCGAAAACAAGATTCAGTGTAATAGTGTAGATATGCAACATATATCTGTATGTATATTGTTCTCTCTCTGTCTTCTAGACGCATTTCTATCTATCATTTATATACGACTGTAAAAAAAACGATGGTTTATATTGATTTATATATGACCTTGTATGGCTTTGGAGTTTGTATTTTATGTGTTTGTATCATTTCTATATGCACTTTCTCACTAGATTATAAAACTCAGATAAACGCTCGTGTCCATCCAACATTTTTGATAGACAATGTGAGCATGGTAGATTCCAAACACACGGTTCTTCTCAAACAGCCAAAACCACTCCACTCGTCACTACACATTTTTATATTAATTTATGTAATTAGTAGTGTTGTCGGGTTTCATAAGAGGAAAGACGTCTGTATAGTATTTTCTTATTGTGCTGTATTTGAATATGGAATTCATGTATTCTGTTAATTAATCAATGGCAGAAAAGCTTTTAGTAACATCAAATGAGGTAAGAAGATTATATGCATATACTATTTAAAGCTTATAGCATGGGTTTATTGTTCGCTGTGTTTTTCTTTTCCTATTTGATTAGAGAATATATGCAGATTATGTATCCTTGAACACGGTTTTTCTGGTTCTCGTTCATTATGATTGTATTTAAGCCACGATTCCTTTAACTGGGCGACTCCTCTCTGGATTTCTTTGGCTGTTGGTGTTGTGTGAACTTTATAGCACCACTGAGTGCCTCTGTGAAGAACTGAACAAAATACCTGCAGTTTAAAGTAGCTCATGTTACACACACACACACACACACACACACACACACACCGGGCTGACAGCTAGCAAATTGGTTATTATTATTATTATTATTATTATTATTATTATTATTATTTTATTTTTTACCAATAGCCTCTTGAGAATCATTTCTAGCACACATGGTCTGGCAAAAGGTCACTTGTGGTGGTTTAAATCATAAGAAATAGCATCTTTTTAGCTGAACATCTGATCATGTAGCTAGTTTGGATGAAATATCGGGTGCCTATAAACAGCAGCATTACTGGTAAAATTGGTAAGCAATAAAACCATAAAAAATGTATTAAATTGGGTACTGTCTGAAATGTTGAAAATTGCATTATTACTCAAAATGAAAATAAAACATAAGAAGAAAAACATTCTGGTTGTTTTTCCTTGTTTGTGCA
>NC_060912.1:285640-348140 GCF_014805685.1 Silurus meridionalis | reverse complement strand
TAGTCGATATCTGTATCTGCTCTGCTCCTGTCTCCTTCCCAACATCTCCTGAATCTAATAAAAGACCAGATCTCTGCTCTCGTACTCCTGACTGTACAGAGCCTCTCTCGCTTCCTGTTTGTTTTCATTTTACCTCTGTGTTTAATTTCTGTCTTTCTTCTTATGATTATCTACAGTCTTTAAATATCATGTTGTTCATCTTTAGCATGTTAAACCATCTTCCACTTTCTCAGCTCACTGTGTTTCCTGTTTTTTCACTGGTTTTCTTTTGCCCAATTGTCCCTTTATACCCAAAGCCCATGTTACTCATCAGCCACTGCACCTTCACTTATCAGCTCTCATGATCTCCACACCTGATTTATAGTGTCTGTTAATCAGCACTTGTGTACTGACTCAGCATTTTCTCCACTCTTCACCGCACATCTCTTCTGTGGTGGTTGTTGTTTGCATTCCTCATCTTGTTTTCTTGTCAAGTTATTTGTTTGTTTTTTACCTTTTAACATTTAAAAAAATAAATAAAAATGCTCTCTTATGGTCTTCAATGTTCTCCATGTAAATCCCAAACAGTAGATGACAAAACACACCCTGGACTCATGTGTCCACTTCACATGGTTCTAACGTATGATCCAGAATAAGTCCACATCACTATGATCATAAAGCTCCTGCATTCCTCTGAAGGTTAATGTCTTACTGAGGAAATCACTGAATCTTTTAAAAGATGTTCCTGAACCACCTTGAAGGATTTTTCCTGAGTGAAGATTAGTTGGCAGGTCTGATCTTCATCTTACCTGGATGTTCAAATCCTATAGATGCAAACTTGATGTAAAAACTACTAAACTGATCATCTAACCCAGGATCACTGACTTCTGGTTCAAATGCATGTATGAAAGAAAATGTTTGTTAGGAGTAACATTGCAGGTCTTAAACAGAAGTCTAATTCAGATTAAATCAGACTAAAATCTGGAAAGTCTTTTCTGGAAATCGCAAGTTCCCAGAACAATTCCATCTCCAAGCTATCAGACTGGAACTCCTGCACATCCCTACACCTGCTTATCACCTGCTGTTGAGGGACCTTCCCAGTCAAGAAGTTTGGTACTTTTGCTTACACACTATATGAATTTACAGCTAAATAATATCCAGTCTTTTACTTTCCATCTCACACAAACATTAGACTCTTTCTCCACCAGCATGATGTTCTACATCCTCAAATCCAGTCCTGGTATTCTGTTCTCTACATTCAGCTCTTCTGGAAACATATCGGTGATATTGCCACAATAAATTATAATACATGTATATCAACAATCAACAAATCAATCAATAAATCAGCTTCATGTGATTTATGACTAAATAATTTATAATAATCAATTTAATGACCAAATAAGGTCATCTTCTTCTTTTCTTTTTTTGTTATTTGACCAAATCACCTGTTAGCGTTTATCTTCATATCAGCGCTTCTGTTTCTTCACTGATGATCAGTTTTTCAGCACTTGACACTCCTTCGTATTGAGTGCATGAGTTCAAACTGTCAATTCTTCAGCAAAGAAAAATGTACACACCTGGAGAAGGTAATCTTCATCAACCGACACTTGGAAAAAATACAAACATTAGGCTTTACGATGAGAGAAATGACTCACGATTCCTGTTGTTGTAGTGGGAATTACATCGAAACTCCCAGTGAGTCAGAATCCCCAGTTCCTGCAGAAAACGGTTAGATCCACCTGTTTATGGAGAAATGAAGGTTTGGCATAACAAGAAAGGAGATCAATCAAATACTGTCATAATAACTCTAAAAATGTCTCTGAAGGAGGTCTGTAGAGTACACAGATAGAAACCAACAACACACACACACACACACACACACACACACACACACACACACACACACACACACACACCTACATCACTACCTGTCTGAATGACCACAAATCTCCAGAAGCACACTCCAAATTTCAGTGGAACATCTTCTAAGAAGCATGGATGATATTATAACAGGAAAAAGGGACTACATGTAGAACATGTTCATACACATGTGGTCAGGTGTCCTCAAACTTCTGTCCATAAATATAATAAGGTTAGTTCCTGCCAATCTTTCATTTTTTTTTTTTCCTTTTTAGGAAAATCCTTTATGTTGTAAATCAGAGTTGATCTTTTACACACACACACACACACACACACACACACACACACACACACACACACACACACACACAGTATGGAGGAAACAGGAGGTGAATTCTATTAGAGAAAGTTGAAGTTCAACCAAACACTTGGATGCAGGTTTTTGGGTCCATGGAGACGTCCCGTCACGTCGCTCTGAGTGAAAGAACCGTTGTGGTGTTTTTGTTTGTGTGGATTGTAACTGGTTCACCTGCATTCAGAGGTGTTTCTATTTCTCACTGTTTACATTTCCTAATCCTATCAGTCTGAACCTCCCCCAGGGTTGAATTCTAGAGTCTTTCTTTCTTTCTTTCTTTCTTTCTTTCTTTCTTTCTTTCTTTCTTTCTTTCTATTATATTTACTGATATTTGTAATAATAAAGAACATTTTCTATTTTATCATTTTATGAAAAACAGATTTAATATAATCAGATGAAATCAGGAACGATTCGGGGAACATGACTAAATGTTCATGGTGTTGACCAGACAAACAAGTCCCAGATGAACAAGTCCGATTCATGGAGGCTCCACCTCAGGACTTACAGGAACTGATGGAGGTCTTCAGTAAACAGTCTGTTGTTTACGTCTCGGTATCAGATACAACAGCACATCTTCTGAGATTGTGTGGAATCCAGGACACAGAGGTGTTTGGGAGGCAGAAGGTTTTAACAGGTGGTTTTAATCTTATGGCTGATAGGTGTGTGTGTGTGTGTGTGTGTGTGTGTGTGTGTGTGTGTGTACATGCAGCACCTTTTAGATGAACATCTCTGGTTTTAATTATTTGTAGTTATTAAAGGATTTGTCAGTTTGTCAGTGCAGATTAAATAAATGAACCTTTTCTCCAGTGAGACTACAGGGGGCAGGATCATCAGACTATCAGACTATCAGACTATCAGACACAGTAACACAACTCACCACAACAACCATCAGAATTCCACACAGTCCTGGTGCTTCTGTGATGCAGTGTGATATAACTGATACACCAGAGGAAGTGAGACACTATCATGGTAGAAGTTTAATCATTCAGGACGTCACCTTTTTCCTCAACAGATTAAAGCGTGTCGTTTCTGTTTACGTACGTGGCCTTATTGTTTTACTTCATACATCTGAGGAGTGAACAGGAAAAGTGTGTGTGTGTGTGTGTGTGTGTGTGTGTGTGTGTGTGTGTGTGTGTGTGTGTCTGTGTGTGTGTCTTTATCTTCATTCCTTCACATGATCCTACCAGCATGATGACCTTCAAGTTCATTTCTACAAATGTTTGTACCAGAAAGAGGTTTTGTAACTTCTAATAAAACTATTTAACAATAAAAAGTCTTCAACATCATGATAAATTCTATAATACAATTATTAAACCCTATAATAATAATAATAATAATAATAATAATAATAATAATAATAATAATAATAATAATTTAAAATGTATGAAAGTGATCCAATTATTTTTATTTGTTTATTAAAATCTAAGCTTTTTATTATTAATACATTTTCCCTTTAAATCCTGTATGCTGATCATTTCTATATTTTTATTAAATATTTTATGTCTTAAACAGTTAATAAATGTTTTCAACTGAATAAATATGTTTTAGTTGTAGACTAAAACTAAAGGTTTTTATCGAGTCCAGTCTGAAGCCCACGTGTGCAGTAATCATTCGTCTAATCAGCATCCTGATCTTCCACACCTGTGAGGTGATGCTCCTCTGGGTGAAGGAGAAGAGCTCACTAACACACATTTACACATTTATCAACAATATTTTAGAGAAATTGATCTTTTGTGTTCATAGAAAAAGTTTTAGATCTTTGAGTTCAGCTGATGAAAAATGGAGGCAAAAACAAAAGTGTTGCGTTTATAATTTTGTTCAGTATTTAACAATAATGTTAAAAATAAATAATAATAAGAAGAAAATATATAACATGAAATAATTACAAGAGAATCTACTGAAAATACTGCTTTTTTTGCAATTATTTCTAATTAAATTCATTAAATCTTTTATACATTTTATTAACAGCAATTTGAGTTTCTGAAATACAGAATATTTTTTTTAGTAATTTGTTCATCAGTATCACATTCACTTGCATTTAAATAAACATTTAGAAATAGTACAGATTCATAAATAAAACATATTGAACATTTTTTTTATTTAAACCATTTTCATTTTAAAACTTTTCCAATTTGAAATAAAAAATGTGTCAGTGTTTTCAGATTTAATGTGAACACGCTTGAGCTCAATAATTATTGCTCTTATACAGCTATTGTTCTGATCCAAACGTTTCTTCATAAAAGTTATTGTTTTAGTACCTGGATATTTTATCTGGATGAAGAATTTTTACATGTGGAAATGATCATACATGAGTTTATGGTGTTTATTTTATCTACAGCTGATTGTGTTTGGATAAATTTAAGTTATATTATATTATATTAATTTAAGTTATATTATTTAAATTTTGTTATTTTTGTGTATTGAGTATTTGGAAAGAGAGTGAGGTGGAAATTACAGAAGTTCTGAACAGTATGTCTTTCTTCACATTCACACGTCTGAATACTTTATTCAGTAACAAAGTTGTTATCAGTAAAACATTCCTGATGATATCTGACCTTCTCACCTGCACGTTTACAAATAAAGACTTCCGTCAGGGGTGAGATACTGCATCAGAAGATACCAAAACTCAAGGTACAGACAGGTTCTTCTCCTTCTGCTTTCAGCAAACCTCATAAAGAGGTGCAAATTTATTCATTCATTCATTCAGTCAGTCAGTAAATACTTTCTGAGGTTCACTGTAGTTCATATTCAGGTATAATGTTGATTAAATTTTTTTAATTGATTTCTCATATTTACCCTCTGTAAGCCGATTATCATAAACGAATTGTGCTATAATTAGTTCCTATTTCCGTAACACACACACACACACACACACACACACACACACACACACACACACACAGATTAGGTGATTTTGGACAGTGGAAAAACAGATGTAATGCAGAAAAAATGCGGATGTAACAGACATCAGCAGGTGCGGAAGCTAATGCAGGATGGAAGGACCTCCTGCAGGGACGTGGAGAACACGTGGAAAACACGTTTACATCCTAATGATATCATCGTAATCATATTCATTCTATAAAGCAGCTACACCCAGACAGTTCTTTTGAGACCCGAACATAAGGACAAACACCGTCAGGAATAAAAATAAAAAACATTCCAGGGATTGGCATCACCAGAACTCATTCATGCCACGCCCATCTCCAGTGTATAGCTGAATACTGATCTGATTATTTGGAACAGTAAACAGTGTGCCATTGTGTTATAAGTGTGTTATATATTTATAGATATGTTGTAAATAATGAAATACTATGACCATGATTGTGGTGCAGGTTAAAGCCTGGCTGTAAAACTCTGCACAAAGAAGCCAAAATGATTCGGGTCATAAAAATGAAATGAGTTTTTTATAGCGCCATCGCTCTTCACTTGATCACTGATAAAATAACTCATGCCAACCTCCCTGCATCTGTTGACCTGTTTTGGTCAGAGATTATCAGTAGGAAAGGGAAAAGTCTCAAAGTCCAGAGCAGCTCTGGATGCCAGAAAGCCACCTAAGGAATTCCTCAGAGTCTTTTAGCTGTGTGAGTCTGTTGACACACTCTTTGTGGCATGCTGCCGAGCCATCCAGAACAGGAAATGGATAAAGGTGCATTTTTGTAGTGTGACTGCAGGAGCAGACGGACTGAGAGAGAGAGAGAGAGAGAGAGAGAGAGAGAGAGAAAGACAAAACAGAGACAGACACTAGATACGGAAGCACAATGCGGGTCTCCTGTGCAATGATGAACTATTTATGAATCTATGAATAGTTTCGATGAAAATTAGCATGTCTGATTTCTGAGCTCATGAACTTTATATCTGACGTGTCACACTTACATATACACACATATGTATTGATTGGTTTATATACAGTATATAGTGTGTGTGTGTGTGTGTGTGTGTGTGTGTGTGTGTGTGTGTATATGAATGCCTGCAAACACATATAAAGGTCATATATGGAATTCTGGATTCTGGTCTCCAGATAGATGAGTGATGGTGTTTACAGTCTGTTTTGTGGCACCAGAAAAATATTTGCTCCAGCTTTGTACATTTTTTTGTTTATCCATTTAATGTGACAAATAGTTTCAGAGATGCCATTGTTTAATGGATGGTGACGTCACTCTGGCATTTCCTGCCCCATGCAAAGACTCCATGTTCCTTTGAGGGAATTTCTGCCACCTTTTGATACAGAGAGGACATTGTTTTTTATCCTTCAGTGAACCCCCATCCCCCCCCTCCGCCCCCCACCTCATCACCCCGTACGTAGGAAGAGCGATAAAATAAAGAGGTGTCATTCCAAGAAGATAAATCCATTATAGGTTTCCCAAAATCCCATATGCAAAACATGCCTAAGATCATTTCCTGTCTGAAAGCAAATGTCTTTCTTCACATTTGGACATTTGCATACTTCACCCAGTGTCATTTATTATCAGATATTCATTATGTTGAGTTCCATTCGTTATGGCTTAGCTACAAGATCCGATAATGTGAAGACCTGCAGTAATGGAAGACCGTTTGCATGAACTATCACGGAAGTGAAAATGAAATGTGATCAGTTTCCACAGATTTCAACAAAACAATCAGAATAAATAAAGAGGAAAGAAGAGGAAATATATGGAAAATAAAATATACTGTATAATGTATGTGTTCTAGAAAATAGTGTTTAAAGAAAATAATAAGAAAAAAGAATATTATTACACTATTAATAATAATAAAATATTTAGATTAATTACCATATACTGTGCATTACATATACACGTTTATATTTACTATTTAATCCATTTAATATTTACAAGTATAAAACGGTATATGAACACATATATAATATTTGTATTACTCTATTATTCTGAACAAGAATTTTAAAACATTAATCGGAGTGAGAAATAAAGAAAGAAAAAGGAAAAAAAGAGGATTTTTGATAAAAGAGTAAATGTAAAGTATTGTCTGGTTGTGATTTAAACAGAAGGAAGTGTTTTTACAGTGTGTTTAATCTTTATACAGTATGTTTTATATTATATTGAACATGAACAGTGTAATATATTACAGATTTAATACAAAGCAGAGAAAAAGAGTGATAAAAAATCAGCAGTAATCTGCAGTATATGTAGTAATAAATGCAGGGGTGAAGCCGGCGTGGGTGGAAGTCATTAAACACCACCTTGACTTTTTTTTTCCATACAATAACGCGAGGTAAAATAGCAGGTTTCATTTCACGCCCTGACACTGATCTCCTACATGGTAAGATAATAGTCAAAAGAGGGACTCCACTCCTTCATTTTTTTTTTTCTTTCTGCCTTTCATTTTCTCTATCCAGTTTTCCATGCCCAAATGATGATCCCCTTGAGAATGCGAGGAGGCGACTCATTGTGAAGCAACAGCGTTCCATGTGTTGTTGGAACAGAGGTGATGAGGTCACAAAAATGGAGGTGTGGCATTAAGCGTCTGTGAATAAAAGGAAGGCCAGGAGTGGGAGCTGCACATGAGCACCTGTCACTGCCCTCAGCAAGACACTAAGAACTCAACACACACACACTAAACCTGTGCACGTTGCTTTCTGTGGATCCATAAAAATAAAACTTATTTTAGCCTTTACAATGGATCTCTCTCTACACACCGTCCTGCTGATCTCTGCCACATTCAGTGTGCTCCTGGAAGAAGGTAAGAAGATCTCTCGGTTCCTGTTGTGTTCTGGTGGAGGATGCAACGTTGTGTGCACTACACTGACATTGTGCATTGAATATTTTTTGCATAGTAGAAATATGATGGATGATTTTTAAAGATCAGAACTATTTTTTTGGAAATTGCATGGCATGACTGCAAGTTTTCTTTAGATGATACTTTACCAAACTCGCGTAGGGGATTTCACTCTCCGTTTTTTTGCCCATGCTGGAAACAATCCGCTTATCATGTAACTGCCTTTTCTATCTGAATGATAAGCATTAAATATCTAAATTAGCATTGGACTGAGTTTGGCAATATTTACACTGTTCCAGTTTGATTGAGAGTTTATAGATGTTTACTTTTAATCCGGCTAAGATAAAGCAACAATGCTGAGCTGCTCGTTCTTGCACAGTTAACTGGGAAATATCTACATTTTATTAATGTATGTGCTCTTGATGTGCTCTGATTCTAGGATTTGGACTACCTCTCTTCCAAGCATCAGAAACCCAGAGCTCTTCATCAACAGCTGCAAGAGTTCGCACCAAACGCTGCTCCTGCAGTAACTGGATGGATACGGAATGCATCTACTTTTGCCACTTGGACATCATCTGGGTCAACACACCAAGGTAGGTCACTCTGAGATCAACAAACAGCTCTATAAACCCATGCAGACTTAAATTCAGCTGCGCATCATTGGGACTTTCGAGATCTGCACTGTATCTGAAAGGTCATATGTTTCTCTCTGCACAGTAAGATCGTCCCATATGGACTCGGAAGTCCTCTGTCTCGTCGACGGCGCTCCACCGGGCGCTGTGAATGCGCCAACCCCAACGATCCGACCTGTTCCACTTTCTGCCATGCCAGGTGAGCATAGTGTAATTCTTGTCTCTTGTGTAAATCAATTGAGGGAAACAAAAAGACTCCAGATCAAAGCAGATAGACATCTCTCATCTTTTCTGTTGTGAATACTGAAGGCAGTCGTGCCGAACCTGAACACATCTGGGTGATGTGCAGTGAAAGAGTTAAGGAGATGTGCACTGATAAAGTGTAGCTGTTTACTTGACTGTGAATAACCTGCACTGGCTGCATTTATAATGAGTCATGCAGGTCTTTGAGTCATGAGGTTATTTTTAGAAGCCGTGCCGGGTTTATTAAGAATTCTTCAAGTTGTTCATTTGCTTCGAGCTGAAGCTGCACCTCCGCCCATCTGACACTGACGTCTGCACATATCTTTAATGTCATGCTTTACATTGTTCGCTGTAGGTTAAAGAGGAGGAGATGGAGAATGTGTTTTGCTCACTAATCCAGAACTAATTATATTGCAATGCTTTTGAATAATGTGAGTCTGCGATATTGACATTATTTAATCAAGAGATTATTCTTTTTGTTTGCAGCTCCATTGACCCAAGTCTCGTTATCGTGAGTCCACTGGATCCTAAAGTGGGTCATGTGGATAAAGCTGACAAACTTCTCCTCAAATATTTCAGGTGAGAAACATTAATGAACAGGCAAATTCTTGCAAATACATGTATGTTTATATTTCTACAAATATTTATCTATTAAAATGTAATAAATGGGTGTTGACTAAGCGGCTGATTTTTTTCTATTTGTAGGCAGGTTGCCAGGTCTAATCTCTTCGCAGCTGAGCGTTCGGCCACCTCAAGAAAAAACTGATCAAGTCCAGCAAATCATGAAGGAGTCAGAGAAAGATACAGAGCGAAAAGAAAGGAAGGATCAAAATCCTACCAGGAGGGATCCGGGGTAAAAAGCTGATGCCTTCAGAAGATTTCTTCTGCTCAAAACTGGGATAATGATGAGAAGGACAATTGAGAGAAAGTTCTCTCAGAAGACTCTGAAAGACCTAAAAATGCTCATGGGAAAAGAACACATCTATTAAAGACACTGGCAGTGTTAAGGGGAAAGACTTCAGGCATTCAGAGACACAATTCATACACAGAAACATTACGGATCAGAGAAGCAGTGGAATGTCTGAAAATTGAACACAAGTGAGCCTTGTATTGACTCACTAAAGAAGGAATGGAGCACCTTGCACACCTGTGAAACGGTGTTCTTTCCAAACGAAGGAATGTTAAGCCAAAAAAAAAAAAAAACACATGGGAGTCACGTTTGATCGTTTCCAGTGAAAACTGTAAATCTAAAAAAAAAACATGAGGCAAAAGATGAGGCTGTGTGCAATAACGTTCTAAAAGGTTCAATATAACAGTGATGTATCTGTATAACACTTTATTTTATCCTTTTTTCTGATACATGTCGTTTTTCCTCTTTATTTCAGTGGCACTTCTCTGTATCAGAGTTTTATATGATTTAATTTTTTTTTTAAATGTTAAATACCTCTGTGCAGCCCCTCACTGGATTTATGTAGGAAATTAACACTGAGTTTTTTTTTTCTGATCTTTGATAATGATGACCAAAGGTTGCTATGCTGTCTTATCTCAGTCGTATCTCCAGTGGATTCTTTGTAACACATATGAACTGTTTTATGAAATGGATCCACCACCCTGGGTTCACGAGGGAGGGAGGTGTTTCTCCTGGCCTCTTTGTGAATGCGGAAATATTATTAACATGGTTACTGTTGTGTGTGTTTTAGTTACGTGTGTAAACGAGTTTCAATGGCTCGAGATCCTGCCAACAGACTGCAGTAATTGTTTTTTCCTGCAATAGAACAGACCAGCGAATGTCCTTGTAATTTCCCATTATAAGAAACCTGTGCTGGCTCTCAGTGGAATGTGTGTCTTTTTACTACTGCTTATAGCTCGATGTTTGTCTTCTACATGTGTATGATGGCATGCAGAACAACGCAGTGCTCCATCAACAACTACTGTTTCTTCTCCAATTTTAAGCCCATTATCAGGCTTTAGCTTGACCTCAGATACTTGAATGTTATGTTTCTCAGCCCCACAGGGCCTGTATCATGTTGTAAAATAGTAAAAAAGGAATGTTATTTATTTAATTTATTGAGCTCACTTATTTATATTTTGTACCTCATTTACAAACAGGTTTTATCTCAAATAAATTATTAGAACTGAAATGTGTCGTGTTGCATCTTTAATGTTTATTTTGGGGTAAGAAAAACTTCTAGCAATGTATTTTCACTGCAATATAAAAAAAATTCAGACATCATACATCTGTGGGAATTATAATTAATTAACCCATAAACAGATACACTTAGTAATAATAATAATAATAAAAATAATAACAACAATAACCCAGCCATCAGGGTTGCACAAGCTAGACTGGTTCAAGGTGGAGGTGGAACTGCATCAAGGATCAGCTTTAAACCCTTTCATGTTTGCAGTGGTGATGAACAGGTTAAAGAACAAGGTCAGACAGGATTACAAATGAGTGTATTAAAGTGACAGCGCATGGAGGAGTGAGATTGAGATGGTTTGGACATGTGCAGAGGAGTGACATGGGGTATATCAGTAGGAGAATGCTAAAGATGGAGAAACCAGGAAGGAGGAAAAGAGGAAGACCAAGGAGGAGGTTTATGGATGTGGTGAGAGAAGACATGCAGGTAGTTGGTGTAAAAGAGGAAGATGTAGAGGACAGGGGCAATGGAGACGGAGGATCCGCTGTGGCGCCCCCTAATGGGAGCAGCTGGAGTAATAATAATAATAATAATAATAAATATAATTATAACAATAATAATATACATTATTTATATGAATTGACGTATGTACAGATGACGTATGCGGACGCTGCCGGATCCCAGACAAAGAAACAATTCTTTTAGATTTCAGAACTTTATCAAACCTTATCAAAACCATTACTAATCATATCCTTTTGAGTGCTCGGTTACTATTTAACAGCGGAGATCAATATTTGCCCAGTGATTACAGCTTTCTAACTGGTGTGTCAGATGGATGATGTTATGACAGAAACAGCCAGGCTGGGTTTCTCCTGACAGTCTTAAAATACCAGAGCAAATCACAAAACACCACTGACTCTGAAGCTTCGAAATAAAACCTCCTGAAGGCTGCAGTGTGAAATCAAAAAACAAAACTTTCATAAGAACAATTACTGATTTTCTCATCAGTAGTAAAAGACAACAGACATAAAAGCGACTCAGTGGCAGTGAAAATAATGCGCCAGGCTGCAATACTGAAAATAGGTTTCTTTGTGGCAGTGTGTGGACACAAAAACGATCAGTGTTGACAGACTGATATTAAATATTTATTCCTCTCTCTCTCTCTCTCTCTCTCTCTCTCTCTCTCTCTCTCTCGTAGAGAACGCAGAAGCAGTGATGCTCCAGGCTCAGACACTTTCCCCAGGACCTTTTGCTCACTTTTCTGGCTACAAGCTTCAAAAATCTTCTAAACACTGTAACAGAGAGATTTCCAGAGTAAGATATTACTGCAGGACCTTGAACCCAAACCTAATAAAAGGTCTTATAATCATTATAATGCGTCATGGTTAATATAAGCATTACAATATATTTTTATCTGAGTGATAAAGTAGTGCACTGAGCAGCTCCATAGACTTTGCTTCAACATGAATGTGAGTTTAAACATGTTCTTCATGTTTTAGTAAATTTCCACGAGGGTCCAGGAACATGTCTGTACAGTGTGTGAGCTGCTCCTGCACGTGGCTGAATGCCGACTCATCACTGCTGCTGTTGAGACCCATAACTGTGGTATCTTATCGACCATGATGATGTGATTGGAGCTGGAGCTGTACTTTGGTGCACAATAATGAATCAGCAAAGTGTGAATGAGTATGCAAATGTCTGTGGCGTTCTTATCCAGTGTGTTCCTGTTCTCATCCCAGTGTTCATGGTATAACCTCAGAAACCCTGACCAGATCAGAGGTTTTACTGAAGTGAAGAAATAAACAATGCAGGTTTAGAGTTTTTGTCATTAAGAAGTCGGTATTAGCAATGATACAACACCAAAGCTGAGATTCAAACTCACAACCTACTGATTGGTAGTTGAGCATCTTCATCACTTCTCTTGGAGCAAAAAGAAGCACAGGAGAATTCACAGCTTTGAATTGGAAATGTTTTATATATTGAGATAAGGATGTGCTGATTTCATGTAAATATACAGTATGTAAATCGCATCATGGTGTGATGATGATGATGATGATGATAGACAGTTTCTGAATGCTTTACAGATACCTTCACAGATACATAACATTCTTCAGGTAGTTTGATCATCTTTTTGCTAGTTGCTAACCCCTTCACTGAATCTAGAATTAGGGGCTGATGTCATGTGTTTTCAGATCCAAAAATATAAATACAGATTTAATACAGTTTTTTAAAGTTCTGCTCCAGATTATGAGATTATGTTGGAATGCATTGTAGATGCACCTGCATCGGTGTCTCTTCCCTTCCATCTGCTCTGTGATGTCACTCAGGCCTGGAAAGCTCCTTGGGTCTCTGTTCTTCTTCAAAGTCTTAATAGCTGACAAGTGCAAAAAATAAAAAACAGGATGCTCTTTGCACATTCCCTCCACATTCCTGCAGAGTCTCGCTTAACAGTAGGAAAGGGAAAACATTGGAAAAATACAGCCGTGTCTCCGCTGGTTAAAAGGAAGTGATATGGAGAGCATGGAAACTGATTAAGACTTGCTTAATCACTGAGGCTGTCAAAACACTGCTCTGCTTTGTTATATTGGTTGTTTTTCTGTTCCCTGCATACATTCCTGCATTCTTTTTTATTCGAACTGTGCCAAATGTGAAAAAAAAAAAAGGTGTGTTCGTGGCTGCAGGTGAATGTGAACTTTTTCTTTGTACTCGTGTGTGAACTTTGTTCTCTTTGTGCAGAGAAAGTGACAAATATTTATATTGAATAAAGATTAATAGATTCCTTTGAAAAATCTTTACTTCATGCTCCACAGATAAGATGAAACTTTCAGAATATTTAGAATAATAAAGAATGATTCCATGGACTAAAAGTCCAACAAGTTTCCCACTTGTGGGTTCCCAGTGGGTTTTTTTGTACAGACCTGAGTCCATTGTCCACAAAACTACAGAACTGTACATTGTCCATCTGAGGTTTTCAGGAAGTTCAACACTGAGATTTCTTTATGGGTTCCTCAAAACTCTGCATTACCTACACATCTGGACAGCCATTACTGTGATTTGATGAATGAACTTCAGATTTATATAAAGGTAATGGTTTGCTCATAATTCTACAAATGACAATCAGAAGCACCTGATGTTGAATGAGGTTTGATTTGATGTTTTGCTCCAGTCTGATTCAGTTCAGTCTGAAAGCTCATTAGCTCAGCAGGCAGATTACAGTAAGAAACCCATATCTGAACATTCCTTCCCTTCCTGGTTTTGTTTGTTAGGAATGCTGTGTATGTGTGTGTGTGTGTGTGTGTGTGTGTGTGTGTGTGTGTGTGTGTGTGTGTGAAAGCCAGACGTTATATCTCTTCAATTACTCAATCTGTCTCCTAAATAAGTTGAGGGATCTGTCATCACAGCTTTAAGATCTTTGGTAAAGAACATGGCACATTCTTCTGTTCCTCCCTCTGAGTGTGAAGTCTGCACATGGTGTGGATCCACAAATATTTCACCTTAACTACCTTAGCAACAGCATGGAGGTAGTCGAGCTCTTATCGAAACCATCTAGCTTCTCTAGTATCTCTTTACTTCTAGCTTTTTGCCAAGCAGAGGAGTAAAACGATATCGGCTCAACATCTATTTTAGAAATGGCTCTGGATTTGCTGGAGTTTCCTGTAGAACAATAAACAATGACAATCTCAAATCAATAAAGAGCTGATGTTGAGCTCACACTGGCAAAGGGGCACATTTCATAACATCCATGCCAATGCTGGACCAACATCACGCTGGAACCAAAATCACGCTGGACCAACATCACGCTGGGTTTAAAAAGGTGGATGACATGATGGTCCTTGTGACCAAACACTGAACCAATGGATGAAATGATGGATGAAATTTTGGTGTCCAGGAACAGAACAGCTGATGTTGTGCAATGTCCTCTGGCTGACTGAGAATCTGGAGCCAAACCAGCAACCTACAGATACATGTAGTGAAGCGAGACCTTTAGTTTTTGTTGCATTTTTGATAATTGTTTCCTCAAAAAAAAAATTTTCACTTCCACCAAAGGGAAGTGAAAACCTCCATCATGGAACAGGACACTTTAACAATGATGGAACTGTAATGATGGACATTCGGTGTTGAGGATGAGGATGAGGTTCCCGTCTGAGTCTGGTTCCTCTAAAGGTTTCTTCCTAATGCCATCTCAATGAGTTTTTCCTTCACCACAGTCACCACTTTCTCACTCATTAGGGACAAATGTATATGGATTAATTATAAATGTAAAATGTATATTAATATTCTATTTATTTCTGTAAATCTGCTTTGTTTAAAGCCATAAATACCATAAATATAGTTGTTTGGCTGTAGTTATATATCATGAGTAGCTTCTGAGAAGTTGCAGTAGCAGTCCAGCTTCCACAATGATGCAGCAGTGTGTACTGTATATATATATAAATATAAAGCCGGGCTTCAGCAAAGCAGACTGGAGTCATAGGACATATTTGCGAATGCCTTGAGATACGGATCTCAGTGGCTTGTGTGCTACTCTACACGTTCGTTTGAAAAAAACCCACAGCTTGTTTTTTTTTTCCTAGAAGACCAGATGCACTGAATAAACTGTCCTCAGATTGTCCTGTAAACAGTCCATCCTTTATTTCGACCTGCATCTCAATCTTAATTTTGTATTCAAACCTGGAGGAGATGTTAATCTCTCGCCATGGGAGGAACACTGGATGTGAATGTAGACCTGCACGTCTGCCCTGAATCAGTGGAATGACTGGGAATTCTGTTCAAACAAGCAACATTCAGTCTCAGGCCTGAAATACAAGCAAACGCATTCACTCGAACAAAAGTAGTCAACATTCGACACAATGCAGCTCCAGGGAGTGGATTCAGTTTTCTCTGATGACTTTGGCTTATGAGCTTTTTGAAAGTGAATGGCTTTGAGAGTTTTTGGAATGAAGTCCAGGCAGAGCGCTGCTCCAACGTGAATTATGGGCGTGTGAGAAAACGTTTGAAAGCAACAGAAGGCCGTGGAAAAAGTGTAAAGGCATGTAAATAGAAACGTAAATAGATTCTCCTGTTTTGAAGAGATTCACATGAAGATGAATCACCAGGCTATAAATAGTCTCGGTTAAATATATAAAGAAGTTTCACTTCATGTTTGTGTTTTTTACTTTCACAGTTATATATAGTTTTATAGTATTTTATTTTAAACTGTAAATCTTAGGCATGTATAATAAATTATATAAAATATACAGTTTTCAGTGATATTAGGAATTAACTATAAATGAAATGTGTTTCATTGTATTTTATTGGCAGTAACAGTACAGTTTATATATATATATATATATATGTGTGTATTTATCATGCTTTTCTAATCGTCTTTATAGGTTTGCTGTTTCAGTGAGCCTGTGGCCATCAGTAATGTCAGAGATGAAGGAATGAAACCCAGTGTGGTCTTCTTGCTGATCTTCTAGACCTTCTATCTTAAAGGTCAGGGTGTGTTGATCATGCTGAGACACCTAATTTGCTCAGCACACTTGTAAAAAGTGGTTGCTTGAGTTACTTCAGGCTTCCTGTTGGCCTTCACCATCGTTCCTTCACCAGCTCCTGCTATTTCCTGAATGTGTTTTGTTGTTGTTGTTGTTGTTTACTTTTCCACATCATTCTGTGTCAACCTGAAAGACAAGTTCTAGTGATCATCAGGTTCTGAAATTCTCGTATCAGCCCATCTGGCACCAGCAAACAGGCCACGGGTACAGAGATCACCTTTTCCTCCAAATAATCTGTCTACAGTGAATATTAACTGAAGATCTCAGCTGTCTGCTTTTATACACTCACTACACTCACTACACTACACTACACTACACACACTACACTACACCACACTACACTACACTACACTACACTACACTACACTCACTACACTACACTACACTACACTACACTACACTACACTCACTACACTACACTACACTACACTACACTCACTACACTACACTACACTACACTCACACCTACACTCACTACACTACACCACACCACCACACTACACTACACTACACTACACTACACTACACCTCACTACACTCACACCACACTCACACACTCACTACACTACACCACTGCACTACACTCACACCACACTACACTCACACTACACTACACCACTACACTACACACCACACTACACTCACTACACCACTACACCACACTCACACACACTACACTCAGTACACTACACTCACTACACTACACTCACTACACTCACACCTCACTACACCACACTCACTGCACTCACTACACCACACACTCACTACACTCACTCACACTACACACTCACTACACCACACTACACACTACACTGCACTCTACACTACACTACACCACACTACACTACACTACACTCACTACACTACACTCACTACACTCACTACACTACACTACACTCACTACACTACACTCACTACACTACACTACACCACACACACCACACCACACTACACTGCACCACACCACACTGCACTACACTACACTCACACCACACCACACTCACTACACCACACCACACCACACTCACCACACTCACACTGCACTACACTGCACCACACCACACTCACCACACTACACTCACACCACACCACACTCACTACACCACACCACACCACACTCACCACACTCACACTGCACTACACTACACTACACCACACTCACCACCACACCACACTCAGTACACTACACCACACTCAGTACACCACACTACACTACACTCACCACACTCACACTCACTACACTCACACCACTACACTCACACTACACCACACACTCACTACACCACACTACACTACACTCACTACACTACACTCACTACACTCACACACTACACTCACTACACTACACTACACTACACTCACTACACTACACTCACTACACTACACTACACTCACCACACCACTACACTGCACACTACACTACTCACTACACTACACTACACTACACTCACACCACTACACTACACTACACTACACACACCACACTACACCACACCACACCACCACTACACCACACTCACACTACACTACACTCAGTACACCACACTACACCACACACACTACACCACCACTACACCACACCACACACACCACACTACACACCACACTACACCACACCACACTCACCACACCACTACACTACACTCACTCACACCACTACACTCACTACACCACACCACACTCACACCACTACACTACACACTCACACACCACACTCACTACACTCACACACTCACACTACACCACACACCACACACACTACACCACTACACTACACTCACCACTACACCACACTACACCACACCTCACTACACTACACTACACTCACTACACTACACTGCACACTACACTCACCACTACACTACACCACACCACACTACACTCACCACACCACACACTACACTACACCACACACTCACCACACACTACACCACACCACACCACACCACACCACACACACACCACACCACACCACACTCACCACACACTACACCACCACACCACTCACACTCACACCACACTCACACTCACTACACTCACCACTCACACTACACCTCACCACACTACACCACACCTCACTACACTACACCACACTACACCACACTACACCACACTCACACCACACCACACCACCACACACACTCACCACACTACACCACACCACACCTCACCACACCACACACTACACCACACTACACTACACTCCACACTACACTACACACCACACCACTACACTACACTCACTACACACACTACACTCACACACACCACACCACACTACACCACACCACACTCACTACACACACTACACCACACACTCACACTACACCACACCACTACACACACCACACTCACTACACCACACTACACTACACCACACCACACACCACTACACTCACACCACACTCACACACCACACCACACCACACTACACCACACTACACCACACCACACCACACTACACTACACCACACCACACACCACACTACACCACACCACACTACACCACACTACACTACACCACACTCACTACACACACTACACCACACCACACCACACCACACTACTACACCACACCACACTCACCACACTACACTACACCACACCACACTACACCACACTACACCACACTACACTACACCACACACCACACTACACTACACACTCACACCACACTACACCACACCACACTACACCACACCACACCACACTACACCACACTACACACCACTACACCACACTACACTACACCACACTACACTACACCACACCACACCACACTACACACCACTACACCACACACACCACACTACACACACACACACACCACACCACACTACACTACACCACACCACACCACACCACACTACACACCACACTACACCACACCACACCACACCACTACACCACACTACACCACACTACACCACACTCACACCACACACTCACACTACACTACACCACCACACCACACCACACTACACACTACACCACACTACACCACACCACACTCACACTACACCACACCACACCACACCACACCACACTACACCACACCACACCTCACACCACACCACACCACACTACACACCACACTACACCACACCACACCACACCACACCACACCACACTACACCACACTACACCACACCACCACACCACACTCACACCACTCACCACACTACACCACACCACACCACACTACACTACACACCACACCACACCACACCACACCACTCACACTACACCACACTACACCACACCACTCACACTCACACCACACACACACTCACTGAATAAGATTTTCTGAATAAAGTGATGAGATTATGAGCTTCATTACAATAAAATACTGTAAATTGTTTGATTGAATATATTTCCTATGTAAAATTATAATATGTACAATATATACACAAATATTAAAAGTGTACACACACACACACACACACACACACACACACACACACACACACATGCGCACACACACTCGGGCACACACACGCGCAGCATTATCGGTCACACTTCTCTACTTCATTACGTCTGCTGTGGCATGCGTCCTACACACACACACACACACACACACACACACACACACACACACACACACACACACACACACACACACACACACACACACACACGCACGGTTAGGAGTGTAGGAGTCAGCTTTGTTTGTGTTGTGTCTGTAAGACGTAGCGTCGCCACTGAGCAGGAAGCAGGGGGTGGGGGTGGGGGGGTCGTTCCACTGCCCAGATGTTTTTAGAAACTGGAGATAGGAACAACCACAGCAGGTCAGGAATAGAAAATGGTTTCAGTGGATGAAGGAACTTTGTTGGAATCCAATCTCTGTTCCACAACTTTGATCGAAGCTCTAAGCCGATGTTTGTTTAATGCGTTTCAAACACATAGGTCATGTTTTATAGGTTTCAGCTTCAGAGGTTGATAAATGACCAGATTTATTATTACTCCGGCCACTGAATAACAAAATGTTTGATTGTTGAAAGGTCATGTTTTGGAAGGTGTGGACCTGCTGGGTATAATACAGATATAAACCTCCGCCTTGATAACTAACCAACAAAGAGATTAAAATACAAACCATTTGTGAAGTGGTTTATAATCCACACAAACATCTCCAGAACAGCAGGATGATTTACAGTTTATTACTAAAACTGTGGAGAATGTTTTTTCAGCTGCACAGATCCTTGCTGTGTCTCTTCACCAAATCATTTCTATTTTACCTTCAACAACTTCCTGTCATTCATTCCGCTCCATAACATCTTTACTCTGGTCCATGGAGTCTCAGGAGCAGAGCACTCAAGGTAGAAAAACACTGCAGTGTGAGAGAAGGAGGCCATCGCTGGGCTGAAAAAAACAACCCAAAGCAGAACTATCAGAGAGAGCAGAACCTGTAGGACTGGACTAATCAATCATTTGGTACTTTTTTATTGAGATCACAGAAGAGCTGCTGGACCCCAACCCCAGCCATTAGGGTTGCACAAGCCAGTGCACTGTTAGTGCCGGTCCCAAGCCCGGATAAATGGGGAGGGTTGCGTTAGGAAGGGCATCCAGCATAAAAACATGTGCCAAATCAAACATGTGGATGATCCGCTGTGGCGACCCCTAATGGGAGAAGCCAAAAGATTGAAAGAAAGAAGAGCTGCTGGACCAAAAAAAAACACTAAAGTGAATAATCACAAAAAAGTAAAAACCTCTACCCAAGTGAAGAACAAGTGAAGAACACTTTGGAGGTGTATCATTTTCCACATCTACAATCAAGAGATGCCTTCATGTGCACTACATCAATGTAAATACAGAAGGTTTTCCTCAACATGCAAACTACTGGATACACTCAGGAACTGAAGAACCGATTAGACCACTGGGAAACATTATGGAACAAGATTTTTGTGCAGATGTGCAGATGTGCAGATGTGCAGATGTGCAGTGCAGCCAATCCAAGAACAAGAAATTGATAGAGGAGATGAAATGTAAAACCCAACATGCAAACAAATGCAAGCTCAGCATCCGACTGGTTACCATGATGACACAAGGCCTCAGCACCAGCCGCTGCACTGCTACCCTAAATACATTTATAAACAAGTGAAATAAAACACTGATTTAAACTCAAATTTTTAAAAGATCATTTTTCTTACTTTAGAAATTCTGAATCTAAAATCTGCATTTCCACTCTTAAACAGAAAGTTCTTCCCCAAAACGCTTCTTTCTTTATTTTTTTTTTTACCTATCACAAACTCACATTCTTCCAGAAGTCGAACTGCATCACACAGTGTTCCTCTGCAGGTTCTTCATTAGAAGTCACACCAAGGTTCATAAGTGAGATTGAGGGAATGTTTGGATGAAAAGGTTTCACTATCTACTGAGATCTCCATATTGCAAAAACAAAGACGGTGAGAAAGTGTTCAGGGCTTTCGGTTGTTGCAGTCGAGCAAAAACAAACCTGAAAAAACAACAAACCCAAACAAACAAAATAGAATAAAAACCGAAAGCTTTTCCTCTAAGTTCTAAAGCACCTTAACAACTTTCCAAAATGGTCTCGGTGTAGACGCTGATCTACCGATTACATTTTTTTTGTATCTGAGCTGAAAAGGGATTTTCCCTGCTGAAAAAAAACCCTTAAATGACCTGAAAGGAAACGTGACTTACAGTAAAACTCTTTTATCTCTATTGAAAAACAGAAGTATAAATAGATCAGTTTTTAAAATCACTACGACACTTAAACCCTGAAGTGTGGATCTGAAGAAAACAAGCGCCTTAACCTGTTCAGACAACCGGAGAAAATCCATTCCACCAGGACAAAGAAGCGTGTTGATGCTTCAGAAGACTTTATGGATGAGAGCTCGAGTGGAACCATGAGGAACCAGGCTGTGCTTTACTATTGAAGGACAATGGAGATGACCTGGAATTCTCTCAATGTAGAATTTCCTTAATTAGTGGAGACATAATGGTTTAATGTTTGGGTGATTTTGTAAAGAAAACACAAGGACGTGTGTCTCTTTACAATCGTACGCTATTGTTATGGGTCTCGGGTCGTTAGGCGCCGGTGCTGTTCGTCTCTTTGTGGTTTTGTGTGGAAGATGAAAAGAGAATGTTCTTTACATTTAAAAATAATAGATGAGAGTGTTGTGTTTATTAGTGGTGTGAAAACCAGGATTATCAAACAGATTTACTGTGAATCTTCTGTTTTCCTGAATCACATCCACATTTATTTACATTCATCATCATCATCATCATCATCAGCTGAACATTACCTGCTCAGAAACACCTCTGTACTGATGTCAGTGATGTCAGAGACCCTGAGATGAACTCTCTCAATCTTTTATCTTCTTACATGTTGGTTCAGGTTTGTTACATGCTGGTAACGTCTCAGGTGGCAGGATGGTGGTTCCACACCCAGGGTTAGAACAGTGTTAGTCATCGTCTAGCATCTCATCACACACTTCCCAGGTCGTCTTCTTACCTGTGCAAACTATGACAACCATCTTTAGCACTGAATGAATCCACTGATAACCACAATAACTGCTACATGATTCATTCATTTTATAGAGCAGGTCCAGTTTCTGGATTCTGAATAAAAGTTTCTCCAACAGGAATAATCACTGGAATCATTCTCTCACTGCATTCTCTCACTGCATTCTCTCACTGCATTCTCTCACTGCATTCTCTCACTGCATTCTCTTACTGCATTCTCTCACAGCATTCTCTCACTGCATTCTCTTACTGCATTCTCTCACTGCATTCTCTTACTGCATTCTCTCACAGCATTCTCTCACTGCATTCTCTCACTGGATTCTCTTACTGCATTCTCTTACTGCATTCTCTCACTGCATTCTCTTACTGCATTCTCTCACTGCATTCTCTTACTGCATTCTCTCACAGCATTCTCTCACTGCCCTTAAATCTGAAATGTCCAAAAACAAATGACTCATTATCAGGTTTGTTGCCTCACTGGTATTTTCCACACTGCATCCTGCTGTTTAATGTGAAGTCACGCAGTAACGTTTCAGTATTTCAAAAAATGATGATCTCCTGAGGTTTTACTCACAACAATGTCTTTGGATGCAGAATTGTGTAAAAACCATCTGAGATCCTGAAATATGGTGATAAGAACAGAATGTAATGTTCAGTATGTGATGGAAAATCTTCATCCCTCTTTCTCATATTCAGTAGCTCCAGATCTACTTTATTGTCACTGCTACATGCTGTTATATTATTATAAATACACAATTTAGACACATACCTGACTTGTGTGATGCAAGGAATCAAGAAGTATTACAGAACAGTAGACGCCTTTTCTTCGAATGAAAAATGCAGTTTTACTGCATTGCTGAACTGCTGCCAGAACCCGCTGTAGTCAGCATGGGACAATCTCCAGACTTCTAATTTTGGACCTGTTTTCCACAGTTCAGTACAGAATTCCTCCAACACACACAACATTTTATCATTTTCCATGACAGCCTGAAGATGCATCCTGTTCTGCACGTGGAAGAACAAACACTGTACAGATAAAAATGCATATTGTGGCATAAAGCAGTGGGACACGAGTCCAGTTTTCTGTAGAGAAAAAGACCAACATGACAAGGAGGAAGAGCAGCTGATTCAGGAGCACATGTTAACCTTTTCTTAAACTAAAATCATATATAATCAGAGATTTAATGTAATATTTTTGTGTTATTGTCATAATTAAATACATTAGTTATTTATCAATGTTTTCCATTTTTAAACCAAAATGTTAATAAATTAAGAATAGATTGTTCATGTGTTTATATACAACAAACACCAGGACAGTAAATAAAAGGATAAAATATTATACCTGAGAATTAAAAAACATTCTTTATAAAAATGTTTCATGTGAGAAAAAGGATTAAAATTTTATAAAAAAAATGTTTTTATAAAAGTTATAAAAAATTATAAATAATGTTGAAATGAAATGTGGCACAAATGTATTATTATTATTATTATTATTATTATTATTATTATTATTATTATTATTATTATTATTTAATTATTATTATTTAATTATTATTATTTAATGTATGATTTTGAGAACTGAACAAAATGCAGAGCAAAAGAAATGAGGATCACTGATAAATGTTGAAATACAGTGAAAGCTGTACATGTGTACAATTATATAAATAAATATAAAAAAGAGACAAAACACTGCTTTTATTTGAAACCTTGTGTATTATTAAGACTGGTATTAAATAGATGGAGCTGCAGGGGGGATTAATAAAACATTTCCTTTCATATTCAGAAGTACGCAAGTTTAGATCTACGTCATCACCACCATCATTCGGCAGGACCACTGTAGACTGTCAGGAACCTGAAATGGTTTAATTACGCTGGTATTTGTGCTATTGTAAGACCATGAGCCAGCTGTTTGTCATCTCCCTCGTACTGAGAGCGTCAGGCATGAACACGTGCATGTGTCACGCATTCAGACGCTCGAACGCTTTATTCACCTGTCAGTCAGTAAACATACACACTGCCTTTGCTTTCATGTCACAAAATCTTTGGTCTGTCTCATGAGCTGTGTCAATCAAATCTGTCTGTGCTGTAAGGTCGTCTTCAAGGTCATCATGGTGCTATTGGGTTTTGAATCAGCGTACAGCAGAGAATATCTGTCCCTGACCTGTGGCTGCACGAGTGTTTATGACATCATGCCATCGAAATGTCTCGCAGCTGTAAAGCGACAGCAGCTGAGGAGAAAATATAGAATATTCATGACCTCACAATGGAGTAGAAATACCAGTCAATATGTGCTCATGGAATAGCAGGCTAGACGAGAGTCAAAAACCAAAAAAGGATGGAATGACTTTCGGCTTATTCAGAGGACTGGATTATTGTTTGTTCACACAAAAATACATTAAAAAAAGTAAAAAAAAAAAATTATACTTCAAATAAAATAATTTTAATTGCAATCAAAGCAAAGACAAATAGTATTCAGCCAGATAAATACTGATTTAATTTTACTTCAACCATTCAAACCTTAAAATATTGCAGCTATTAAATATTCAATATATTAACATTTATGTAACATTTTTACAAAATTCTGTTTATTTCCTGAAAAAGAATCTATATAAATCTATAAAAAGCCCAGATTTTGATTGTAGCTCAGATTTTGGACTCCACTGCATCGTACAATTATCCAGCTGCTTATTTATGATCTTATCAGTCAACCACTGGAATTTACAGAACATCCCCAAAACATCAGTTCTGCACAGTGATAATTTACACTGGAATCAGGTGTTTTAATGTCGTCAGTCTCTCGGTGAAAAACACCATCGATTGGTCTTTGGTGAAGTTCAGTTCAGTACCATTCAAACAAGCGCAGCTCATAAACCCATAAACTCCAGCGAGGCTCAACGATTCACACAAAATCTTTCCTCGCTCTCGTTCCTTACACTTCTGCAGTCTTTATCAGACTACACGAGGCCCCATGCAGCGCTTTATCTCCACGTTCCATCAGTCTGAGACAGTGATGTAATCCAGAGCACCGTCCTGCAGGCACGTCCTCGCTGTACCAGCACAGGTGCACGTGCACGTGCTACAATAATCATCATCATCATCTGCATTCTCTGAGATGCCACACAGGTAGCAGAAGGACTTTCCTGTCTCGGAGATCAGTATAATGTGTGAGATGAAAAACTTCACAGGGTCAACACGTGCAAAAGATGCACTCTGGTACCACGTCTGTCGTCTAGTAATAATCTGTATATAAAACTAGTCCTCATTTAGAACTACGAGAAAAACAATCAACTAAAAAAAGCAACGAATCCTGAACGACTTCACTACACGTATCTGAAGGTTGCTAGTTTGACTTTAACTTCTCAGGCAGCCAGAGAACACCATCATCAGCTGTTCTGTTCCTGGACACCAGAATTTCATCCATCATTTCATCCATTGGCTCAGTGTTTGGTCACCAGGACCATCGTATCATCCACCTTTTTAAACCCAGTGAGCTGTAGCACCAGCGTCGGTGTGGATGTTATGAAATGTGCCCCTTTTCAGTGTGAGCTCAACATCAGCTCTTTATTTGAGTTTGACATAAAAACTTTTTCTTCACAAACACGGGTCTACAGGAAGGTCCGATAAAAACTCAACTATAAATGCTGAGCTGAAAAAGTAACTGCAGTGATGTGTGTAAATATTAGGTGGAGAGAGTAATAAAATATTTATATATAAATATTATAAAATTGAATTATTACTGAAATACAAGTCAAGTGTAAAAATCTTCTCTAAAATACTTTTTCAATACAATACTTTGTGTGTGTGTGTGTGTGTGTGTGTGTGTGTGTGTGTGTGTGTGTGTTGTGTTTGTGTTAGCAGGTCTTGTGTGGTTCTGTGTGTGTGTGTGTGTGTGTGTGTGTGTATGTGTTGTGTTTGTGTTAGCAGGTCGTGTGTGGTTCTCTGTGTGTGTGTGTGTGTGTGTGTGTGTGTGTGTGTGTGTGTGTATGTGTTGTGTTTGTGTTAGCAGGTCATGTGGTTCTCTCTGTGTGTGTGTGTGTGTGTGTGTGTGTGTGTGTGTGTGTGTGTGTGTGTGTGTGTGTGTGTGTGTGTGTGTGTGTGTGTGTGTGTGTGTGTGTGTGTGTGTGTGTGTGTGTGTGTATGTGTATGTGTTAGCAGGTCATGTGTGTGTGTGTGTGTGTGTGTGTGTGTGTGTGTGTGTGAATGTGTGTATGTGTAGCAGGTCATGTGGTTCTCTGTGTGTGTGTGTGTGTGTGTGTGTGTGTGTGTGTGTGTGTGTGTGTGTGTGTGTGTGTGTTGTGTTAGCAGGTCATGTGTGTTCTCTGTGTGTGTGTGTGTGTGTGTGTGTGAATGTGTGTGTTTGTGTTAGCAGGTCATGTGGTCTCTCTGTGTGTGTGTGTGTGTGTGTGTGTGTGTGTGTGTGTGTGTGTGTATGTGTGTAGCAGGTCATGTGGTTCTCTGTGTGTGTGTGTGTGTGTGTGTGTGTGTGTGTGTGTGTGTGTGTGTGTGTGTGTGAATGTGTGTGTGTGTATGTGTTAGCAGGTCATGTGTGGTTCTCTGTGTGTGTGTGTGTGTGTGTGTGTGTGTGTGTGTGTGTGTGTGTGAATGTGTGTGTGTGTGTATGTGTTAGCAGGTCATGTGGTTCTCCGAGTGAACAGTGACTTAACGCAGTGGTTCTCTGTCGTCAGTTTTGTTGCTTCATCTGTATCTCCATCCCACGCGTTTAAAGAGCAGCAGTGTTCCTCCTTCTCTAAAGCGTAATCATCACTGTTCACTCTTTCCTCGTGTAAAGCGTCTTATCACTGCGAGTGGGTGAATAATCTCTTCACTGAAGGTCACAGTGTGGTCAAAAATAAACAATTCTATTGTGGTGATTTTTCCTTTTTTAATGTAGTTGTTTTTTTCCATGATTGTTGTCTCAGGTTCATTCCTCAGTCATTAGATAGTGTAAAAATAAAACCTGACCCTGGACATGATGCTCATCTCAGGGTGGTTTGATGAGACAGAGAGGTCCATGATGTAATCCTGAGCTCAGTCTATATTCTGAAGAACCTGTACCTTCGGGTTTGTTCTTCCTATCTCCACACACCACGTGCATGCACATGGATCGGCTCTGCTAGAATACATCTTGATGTGAATTGTGTGGATCTTCTCAATCCCACTGAACATCTTTAAATCCCATGTAGATGTTGGTGGTTTAGCAGTTGCAGGTGAAGCTGTATGTGTTTGTGTAATTGGAATCAGTCCAAACAGGAGAAAATCACAGCAAGGTCAAATGTCTGAGAGATTTTCTTTGATAACTTCCTTCCTGTTTAAAGTAAATGCAAAAGGTATTTCGAGCATAAAAAAGTGAAAGAAGAGGGACGAGACTTGTAGGCGGCAGAGGTTCTGCACTGACGCCATTGGGGTCGAGTTCTACTTGTTTGTAATAATTATGAAGTGAAAAAAACCTGGACTGAATATAAAACACTATCTGCTGTTTCTCCATGAAGAATGGAAAGGGTTTTGAGAGACAAAAGCGTATGCACAGGAGGTTCAGTCTTCCTCAGGTCAGACTCCCATGTGGATCTAAATGTACAGGAGATCATTTGACACACAGCTTTTGTTAAAACACATTCCTCTGTGAATAAGTGAAAGAGAAGGTGTTTTAGGAGCCTTGTGATGTTCCAAATAACCCACATCGCTCCGACTCAAAGGAATGCATTGTTTACACTAAACAGTTCCCTGATAAGGCTGGAATGATTCTTCAACAATACACCTCAACGTTCAGACCAGGAATGTGCACCAGATGCAGGTGATATAATTCTCTTTGTCTTTCTGCATAAAAATGAAGCTGTAATTTAGACTGGAAATGATGTAGAAACTGATAAAGCTGCAGATTCACCAGCAGTCGTGATTATTCCCTCATCGAAATAAAACAAACCTGACGTAAGAAAAATCATAATAATAGCAGCTTTATAACCAAATATAACCTCCATGAGCTGAGAAGGATCCTCTCTTTCTTCAATATTCACCTCCTGAGATTCCACACACTTCAAAATGATCCTGTTTTGATTGCTCCTCGTTCCTCATGAAACTGTTCGAGGTTCTAAGAAAATCTGGATCCTTCCAGTAACAGGAGCAGAAATGGAAAAGATTTCATAAACCTCATTTACACACAAACATCTCGACATTCACAACAGCACAATTCTTTTCTTTTTTATAAAGTTTTAACTTGTTCAGTTGATTTTTCTGTGGGTTTCTGTGAAGAAGCTGCAGGAACTACAGTTACACAACAGTAATTAAACATCTGACCAATCAGATTCAAGAACTCAACCAGACTTTAGTATAAAACATTAAACCAAAAACCAATCAGGTCGAGTCATAAACATGTCATGTTCCTCAAAGTGTTCCTGAACAGTGTGGATGTAGAGGGAACTTCATCCTGCTGAAATAGAACACTATGAAGAAGAAGAGGAGGAAGAAGAAGAAGAAGAGGAAGAAGAAAAGAGGAAAAGGAAGAGGAAGAAGAAGAAGAAGAAGAAATCCTTTCATCTCTCACATTTTTTACATTAAAGTCTAAAGACAAAAAAGTTATAATTCTACATTAATATAAAAGACACTATTTTTAGCAAAAGCACAATTTTAAAGCTAAAAAAATCCTTTAATTCCTTTATGTAGAAATGAAGTGAAACTGAACTCATTCATCAGAATCACACAAAATCTCTGCATCGACGAGTTCATATTTGTTTCTTGTGAATATAAAAACGTATTTGTAGTTTAATGGTTTGATTAAATATTCGATTTTTTTTGTTTTATTCTCACACTTGGTGTTTTTTTATTGTTTCTGATGAATTTTTTCTTGTTTAATAAATTACACTGCGCTCATATCGTTCACCTGCTGCGGCTCATTCAACACACGGGAATCTGATCTCCTGGATAACTGAACTTTAAATCTGTACACAGGAATTTCTGCAGCAGTCAAACACAAAACGTGGCATTTTAATGGAATATTTATAGTCAGACACCAGTGGGAGGAAACCGACTGAACGGTAGAAACTTTTCTTTCTATTTGTTCAGGTCTGTGCAGATTTCTACAGATAAACGCCGGAGTGGTTTAAAGGACGCAGTGTCCTTTACCAGAGTCCACGTCCTTTAAAAAACAGTGTTCCTTAAGAGTTCTTATCCTTAAGATCCTTAAAACAAAGGGGTTACACTCTGAACTTTCTCACGTGTAAATAATCATGTATTGTACATGCCTGGGGCAGAAAAACGTGCCAAAATGCACAGTATAAAGGAATGAAACAGATGCACTCCTGAGACCCTCCTTTGTCTCCATTCACTCGTTTACTTCTGCTGGAAAGGAAAGAAATGGAGAAATTCACAATATTATTCTAACATCATGAGCATGATTCAGATTTAAAATTCTCCATGTCTGGTTTCACTGGTTTCCTCCTCATTTACTGTATGAAGATCATCACCAGTGAATGGAACAACACTGACTCTTCTTCCTGTAAAAAGCTCTCCTCAAGGTTCCTCACAAGACTTCAACATTCGCACAAAACAAAGGAAAATCTCTTCCATACAAACCTACTCGATTCAACGTCTACTTTTGATTCGAATCGGATCCCATAAAGCAATTTAAATGCAATTATAGATAATTTAAATATTTTTTGTAACCAGTTCAACCAGTCTGTGTGGAGTTTTTGTACATGTTCTCCCAATGTTCATAAAGGATCCCTCTGGGTTCACTGGTTTCTTCCCTCCTCTCAGAAATATGTCAGTAGGTGGATTAGGAAAGACATTACATAAGATGTGTGTGTGTGTGTGTGTGTGTGTGTGTGTGTGTGTGTGTGTGTGTGTGTGTGGTGCCCGCTGATTTACTTTTGTTTTAAATTAATTAGAAAAAGCATGAGTTTATTTTTCAGCTACTACTGCCCTCTAGTGGCTAAAAACAGTTAAAGCAAAACTAAAGAAAAAAAGTGCATCATTTGGACATAAATTAAAGATTAAAGTATTAAATAATATTGTATAGGGTTTGTTTTTGATGTCCAGCAGAAATCACAATCTCTCTTGTTCATTGGTCTCAGAATATGTCCTCTATTCCGACCTCAGAGACAAATCAGGAAAAACAACACATATTTGTATTAAAAGAGAAGAGATGAGGTTGGAGGAGAGATGAGGTTGTGGAGAGATGAGGTTGGAGGAGAGATGAGGTTGGAGGTGAGATGAGGTTGGAGGTGAGATGGGGTTGGAGGTGAGATGAGGTTGTGGAGAGATGAGGTTGGAGGTGAGATGAGGTTGTGAGAGATGAGGTTGGAGGTGGATTTCACCTGTAACTGAATGCAACTGTGGCTTCTTTTGACTTTATTAACGCTCACGGTGCAATAACACACTTTTCACATAGAAGGAAATAAACACACTCTCCACCAGGTGGCAGACGCGACTCAATCACAGGAGAAAATGTGGCGTACTGGGGCTTAGACACAAACAAACGAATAAATGAACACACAAACAAACAAACAAACAAACAACCCAGTTATATTGCACCCTGTTGTCCCACACTTCTCCAGGTGATCTGCTACACACCAGGTGATCTACTACACATCAGGTGATCTGCCACACACCAGGTGATCTGCTACACACCAGGTGATCTGCCACACACCAGGTGATCTGCTACACACCAGGAGATCTGCCACACACCAGGTGATCTGCTACACACCAGGTCATCTGCCACACACCAAGTGATCTGCTACACACCAGGAGATCTGCCACACACCAGGTGATCTGCCACACACCAGGTGATCTGCCACACACCAGGTGATCTGCTACACACCAGGTGATCTGCCACACACAGGAGATCTGCCACACAGGTGATCTGCCACACACAGGTGATCTGCCACACCAGGAGATCTGCCACACCAGGAGATCTGCCACACAGGTGATCTGCCACACACCAGGTGATCTGCCACACCAGGAGATCTGCACACACCAGGTGATCTGCCACACACCAGGTGATCTGCCACACACCAGGTGATCTGCCACACACCGGAGATCTGCCACACACCAGGTGATCTGCTACACCAGGTGATCTGCCACACACCAGGTGATCTGCCACACCAGGAGATCTGCCACACACCAGGAGATCTGCTACACACCAGGTGATCTACTACACATCAGGTGATCTGCCACACACCAGGTGATCTGCTACACACCAGGTGATCTGCCACAAACCAGGAGATCTGCCACACCAGGTGATCTGCCACACACCAGGTGATCTGCCACACAGGTGATCTGCCACACCAGGTGATCTGCCACACACCAGGTGATCTGCCACACACCAGGTGATCTGCCACACCAGGTGATCTGCCACACCAGGTGATCTGCTACACACCAGGAGATCTGCTACACACCAGGTGATCTGCCACACACCAGGTGATCTGCCACACCAGGAGATCTGCACACACCAGGTGATCTGCCACACCAGGAGATCTGCCACACCAGGTGATCTGCCACACCAGGAGATCTGCCACACACCAGGTGATCTGCCACACCAGGTGATCTGCCACACCAGGAGATCTGCCACACACCAGGTGATCTGCCACACCAGGTGATCTGCCACACACCAGGAGATCTGCCACACACCAGGTGATCTGCCACACACCAGGTGATCTGCCACACACCAGGAGATCTGCCACACACCAGGTGATCTGCCACACACCAGGAGATCTGCCACACACCAGGAGATCTGCTACACACCAGGTGATCTACTACACATCAGGTGATCTGCCACACACAGGTGATCTGCTACACACCAGGTGATCTGCCACACCAGGAGATCTGCCACACCAGGTGATCTGCCACACACCAGGTGATCTGCCACACACCAGGTGATCTGCCACACACCAGGTGATCTGCCACACACCAGGTGATCTGCCACACACCCGGAGATCTGCCACACACCAGGTGATCTGCTACACACCAGGTGATCTGCCACACACCAGGTGATCTGCCACACACCAGGTGATCTGCTACACACCAGGAGATCTGCCACACACCAGGAGATCTGCACACCAGGTGATCTACTACACATCAGGTGATCTGCCACACACCAGGTGATCTGCCACACCAGGTGATCTGCCACAAACCAGGAGATCTGCCACACAGGTGATCTGCCACACACCAGGTGATCTGCCACACACCGGAGATCTGCCACACCAGGTGATCTGCTACACCAGGTGATCTGCCACACACCAGGTGATCTGCCACACACCAGGTGATCTGCCACACACCAGGTGATCTGCCACACACCAGGAGATCTGCCACACACCAGGTGATCTGCCACACCAGGTGATCTGCCACACACCAGGTGATCTGCTACACACCAGGTGATCTGCCACACCAGGAGATCTGCCACACCAGGTGATCTACACACCAGGTGATCTGCTACACACCAGGTGATCTGCCACACACCGGAGATCTGCTACACACCAGGTGATCTGCACACACCAGGTGATCTGCCACACCAGGTGATCTGCCACACCAGGTGATCTGCCACACACCAGGAGATCTGCCACACCAGGAGATCTGCACACCAGGTGATCTACTACACATCAGGTGATCTGCCACACACCAGGTGATCTGCTACACACCAGGTGATCTGCTATCAGTGTTTGACAGTAAAGAAGTAAATGTCATTTATTTCTGTTCTGTAGATTTTTCGCGTTTCTGTACTTTTACTTTATTACATTTAAAATATTTTATTTTTTACTCAACTACATTTTGTGAAATCAGTCGTTCAATCCACAGATCAGGGTTTTAAACAACATACAGTTCAGCATCAGTTCAACATCAGCAGAACATTTACAGAGGAATAAATGATGAAGAAACTCCAGACCTGAACTCACCACCACACACGTGACCTCATTTACACTGAAGTAGTTAAAAAGAAGGTTTTGTGTTCATGATAATTGTAATAGAAATCAATCAGTGTTTGAGTCTTTAATATCATTCTATTAATAGATCAGTGTGCTGAGAGTCACATTCGAGTCTTTACACAGAAACTGAGGAGATTAAGTAAAGAATCTTGTGATAAAAATGATCACAGGAACATTAGAGTTATAATAAATCACTACTTTGGAAACTTCAGTACATTTAAAGGTAAAAACTTTTGTACTTTTACTCAAGTGACACTTGACACACACACACACACACACACACACACACACACACACACCCTACAGGTGATTTACTCCACAGCAGAGGATGGGATTTAGAAGCGATCTGGCAACCCGCCCGGCGGCCCTGTGTCTGTGAGAGGTGAAGGTAAAGTCTAATTCTTTTTCTGATAAATCTGATTAGCATCTGATGTTCAGCACCAGACTCCATGTGCTCTCAGTTTATCTGTTCTGATCTTCGCACAGATCAGTGCAGTAGGTTTCCTGAGTGGATCCGGAGCCGGAACCGGTCCCCGGTGGATGGAAGCGCCTCCTGACCGCATAGTGTGAGCAGGTGAGTCTGAGAAGATTCTTCTGCTTCCAGAACATCATGATTTCTGTAGTTTCTCCACACCACACCACACCACATCACACCACCGCCCCTCCAGGACACTAACACACGAGTTTTTCACGGAACCTGGAGATCTGACCGCAACCTGTTGCTCAGAGGAGCTTATTTGCTAAGCTACTGTATCGCTAACAGGAACTTCATGTGGAGCTTCACTTCACAGAGACAGAGCTTCAGATCTGCTGTGAGCGGGGTTTCGTGGTGGTGGTGGTGGTGGTGGTGGTGGACACTGAGGTGGGAATCTCACAGTGTGTGGTGTTTAGATCGCTGACTAACAGGAGACCCGAGTGCTGGTGTAGGACAGGTGAAGAGTTAGCTGTTAGCATGTTAGCCTCTTTCTTTCTTTCTTTCTTTCTTTCTTTCTTTCTTTCTTTCTTTCTGTAAGTCGCGTCTTTTCTCCTTTCAACTTTAATATCATATACTACTACTACTACTACTAATAATGATAATAATAATAATAATAATAATAATAATAATAATAATAATAATAGATTCAGGTGTGATGTGGACAGGTGAGGGGACAGAAACACTACACACCGGATATTTACCTCTTTACCCCACTGAGTCACACACAAACACACACACACACACACACACACACACACACACACACACACACACACATAATAATATAATATAGTAATAGTGGTGACACACTGTGTGTGTGTGTGTGTGTGTGTGTGTGTGTGTGTGTGTGTGTGTGTTTCTATAAATAAATGGGTGAGTGGTAATGGTGTAGAGCAGAAGGTGTACCAGATGATGATGTGGTGGTTATATGTTGTGGTGTTGGTGGAACATGAACACGTCTCTGTCAGGTTTGATTCTGTCCCACTGAGAAGCTTCTTTGTGGTAGAATACAGTGCAGTGTGGAACCTCAGGATGTGTGTAATTATAAAGCAGAACCTCTCAGACTGATCTGAATCCACACTGTAATACACCTCCTGTACTGTGGCTGATAAAAGACATGTTCTGGAGGAATATCTGGAAGCTGGAGATCGTGAGATCATGTTGAGACCGTCTGAAGTCTGTTGTTTTTCCCGGTGAGATTGTGATCGAGATTGTAGTTTGGGTTGAAACCAAATCCCTCCTCCCACTCTGCACATTCCTGTACATTCTTCATGTGTGAGCAGCGAGTCAGGACAAGTGGCGCTGCGATGGTGTGATCTGCACTGCTGTAACTGCAGGAACACGGAGCCCAGCCTCTGCTTTTAACACACAGGCTAGAGACATGTCCCACATTCTCCCAGAGTCTGGATAAGGACAGATTTCTACGTGGTGAGAACCTGCAGCGGAGGTAGGCTCGTGTGTGTGTGTGTGTGTGTGTGTGTGTGTGTGTGTGTGTGATAGCTTGTGGAGGAGTTGTGAGTGAGAGACGACTCGGGGACATTCGGTATCTGTGTATCTGCACCGTCTGGCTTATCATGTTTATACCGGTCTGGGCAGGAAGTGGCTGCATTTCCACGCTACATTCCCAGAACCTTGGAATAATTTTCAACAAACAGAAACTCTGCAGAAGAAAAGTTAATGATTACAGAACTCTGTATTCTACAGGATCTGTCGAGACTTCACTGAAGATCCTGTTCAGATGTTTACTACGCTACGATTAAAACAAAACAAACGAATTCGCACGTCTCGCATCGTGTCCTGGGGTGCTTTTACTTTTACAGCCTACACGTTCACTGCCCTCTGGGTTCCACACTTTATACTCCTCAGCAGGTTCCTTCGTGTTTGCGCTGTGCTCCAGGTGTTTGGAGATCGAGTGCAGTAGAAAGCTTTGTTTTGGGCTCCAGTTTGAGGAGACGGAGGAGACGATCAGGCCTTCATGAGCTGCTCTTTTCCACATTCTTCAAGTAATTGCAGGTGAATTCACACATTAACGACTGCTGTATAAATTCAAGCAGTAATAAATATGTAGTCACATGAGCAGTACTTGTGATTGATCATCATCATCATCATCATCATCATCATCATGCTCAAATCTTTACTGTCGCTTCAGATCACGTGTGAAGAGTGAGTGAGTGTGTTTCCCGAGCGAGACACTCCCTGAGTCGTTATTACCCTGGGTGCGTTCTCGCTCGTAGGGAATTTTAGCACTTCAGAATATGAAGCGTCTGTGGAGAGCGAGGTCTTCTGGAGCGTTTATATCACAGGAACGTTTTAGATCATACCTACAACAACATGGTTCAGTTGTGCAGAAACGTAACACCTTGTACATCAGGAGCAGATTCCTGCAACATGGTGTTGGGATGCTTTTCTGCTCATCACAGACGTAAGGAGTGTTAGGTTAGATCTTCAATCTTCTGGCCTTCTACCCTGACCTGACCTTTCATCAGCGCTCACACGAGTCTGTTCCGTGTGTAAATCTGAAATCAGCAGTTTCTGGATACTCAAACCAGCCCACGTGGTGTCAGCTGGTGACATCACACCACGCTTAGTCACAGAGATGACATTTTTCTCCAGTCCTGTGTTTTCTGAAGCTCTTGAGCTTTATCTGCAAACAATCTGCACAGCATTACGACTTCTATACACACTACGTCCTGCCTCCAAACTCACCACCAAGATGGTGCAGAGATGTTCCCCTACACCAGTTTGCAGGATCCGGAGAATTTATTACATCATCCTAAAACGTTCTGCTCGGATCAGGAGACAGAGAGATGCAGCTTTGTTTTCACAACATGTGACCATGTGAACACTACAAACATCCAAACATCTGCCAAAGCTTTCAGAGTCTCGCTCGGTGGTTGTGCGAGGAAGTGGAAGAAGACCTCAGGTGAACTCCCTAAGAGCTTCAGGTAAAGCTGCAGACTGGAAGCAAACGGAGTTTCTGGAAAAAAACAACACGGTCACATGTTACAGAAACGTGAAGCATTTTATATGCAGCAAAAAAACCGCTCGGTGAGACTTCCATCAGGAGAGAGATGACCTGGATCACCTTCTCTGCATCATCAGCATCGTGTTTATGAGCAACACGACAAAAGGTTCCCTGAAGAACCCGTATCAGACAGAAGAGATGGTGTGCTGGTGTTCTCTCCTTCCCTGTTAGGACTCTGTATGGCCAAAACTATTAGGACGGTCGACTTTTGCAGCCATATGTGGTTCTTCTCCACCCTCTGGTAACGGTTTGGAGAAAAACCGCATGTGTGTCCCAATACTTTTGGCCACACCATGTAGCTAAACGGGGACGAGATTTTATCTGAGATCCTCAAACCCAAAGTGTTTAATCCTCAGCTGTAAAACACCAGGATTGCTTTGAGGACCTTGAATTTAGTTCTCCTGCTTCTTCACGTCTCGTCTCTGATGGCCATTTAATCAGTTCTTCTGCCGTTTGTAAGCGGTTTTCACTTCAGTCTCAGTAGAGATTTTGTTTGTTGAAGGAACAAACCCATGAAGCTCTCGTGTTTCATGAGATAAACGCTGCTACTGCACTCGGGTTATGAGCAAATCTGCTGCTTTGTTGCAGGTCCTGTGTACTTTCACCTGAGCTACGGTATGTAAATACTCCACAGCAGGCTCAGGTCACTGCACCAAACCTGTCGATCCTGCTCCGCACACACACACACACACACACACACACACACACTCCATCTCTGTGTCCTGCTCTCTGTGTGTTGTTGTGTAATCAGGGTTACAGAGTGTGTAATCTGCAGCACACAGGGAACGTCCTCAACAAGTTTTATACACATCATTACAGTCCAGTGTATGCGGGGGTGTGCGTGCGTGTGTGCGTGCGTGTGTGTGTGCATGTTTGTGCATGTGTGTGTGTGTGTGTGTGTGTGTGTGTGTGTGTGTGCGTGCGTGTGTCGCTCTGCCTGCAGGGTGGAACACAAGTGCATTGTGGGAACTTTACTTATTACACAAGATTACACAGGAGTGTGTGTATCTGCAGGTTTTTTGTGCAGATGTAGCACTATTGCTAGTGTGTGTGTGTGTGTGTGTGTGTGTGTGTGTGTGTGTGTGTGTGTGTTAGTCATCAATATAAATTTTCTGATCATTCTTCATGAGTTCCTTCAGTTTACTCTGAGCATTTCAACTGCTCAAATAAATATCTTCTACACATGTAAGCGCTTTCCAGCAGGACTGTTTCAAGATCAATCTTTTCACTCTGAGGGCATCTGAGGAACTTTTACAGGTTATTACAAACATTGGCAGGTTCTCAGGAAGTCAACACGACACAATAATTGTGGGGAGTGTAAACTTTTGGACAGGATGATCTGTGTACATTCTTATTATTTGACCTTCTGGGAAATATTTAAATGCTGTGCTGTCTCTGGAAGGCAATGCTAAATAAAAACAGTAAGTTTACAGATCCAAGGAACTGAAGAAACAAGGAACTGAAGAACCAGGGAACAGGAGAAACAAGGAACTGGAGAACCAGGGAACAGGAGAAACAAGGAACTGGAGAACCAGGGAACAGGAGAAACAAGGAACTGGAGAACCAGGGACCTGAAGAAACAAGGAACTGGATAACCAGGGAACAGGAGAAACAAGGAACTGGAGAACCAGGGAACTGAAGAAACAAGGAACTGGAGAACCAGGGAACTGAAGAAACAAGGAACTGGAGAAACAAGGAACTAGAGAACCAGGGAACAGGAGAAACAAGGAACTGAGAAGCAAGGAACTGGAGAAACAAGGAACTGGATAACCAGGAACAGGAGAAACAAGGAAGAGGGGAACTGGGAAAATTTGAAAACTTGGTAGCAGGAGGAACAAGCAACAGGTAAACAGGAGAACCAAGGAACAGGAGAACTAGGGGACAGAAGAGGTCAGGAACATGGGACTGGGGGTAGAACTTTATTTGGAATGAGTGTCACGTTTATTTTGGTATCAGGTTTCAAAACTGCATTCCAAAGTTCAGCTTAATTACTGTGCCCATCTGAGCCCAGGACACACACTGTGTCTCTACTGTGTGAGTGAGTCATGGACAAAGTTCTCAGGGTGTGGCACAGTGCTATTCACACACTGCTTTCAAACTGAAGATCTCAGGAACCTGTACATATCTAACCATAAAGGGGGTTCAGTTCCTCTTCACAGCTGTTCATCTTCACATTTTTAACTTTATTAGATCTCAAATCAGGAATGATGAGACATTAGGAACCGAATTAGCAGTAATAATAGTGTATAAGTGGTGTTTATGGAAGTATTAGTTGTTAGTATTAGTAGTAATAGTTGTGTTAGTAATAATAGTTGTGTTGGTATTAGTAGTAATAGTTGTGTTAGTATTAGTAGTAATAGTTGGGTTAGTAGTAATAGTTGTGTTGGTATTAGTAGTAATAGTTGTGTTAGTATTAGTGGTAATAGTTGTGTTAGTATTAGTAGTAATAGTTGTTAGTAGTAGTAGTAGTAGTAATAGTTGTGTTAGTATTAGCAGTAATAGCTGTGTTAGTAGTAGTAATAGCTTGTGTTAGCATTAGCAGTAATAGTTGTTAGTATTAGTAGTAATAGCTGTGTTGGTATTAGTGGTAATAGTTGTGTTGGTATTAGCAGTAATAATAGTGTATAAGTGGTGTTTATGGAAGTATTAGTTGTGTTAGTGTTAGTAGTAATAGCTGTGTTAGTAGCAATAGTTGTGTTAGTATTAGTAGTAATAGTTGTGTTAGTAGTAATAGTTGTGTTAGTATTAGTAGTAATAGTTGTGTTGGTATTAGTAGTAATAGTTGTGTTAGTAGTAATAGTTGTTAGTAGTAATAGTTGTGTGAGTAGTAATAGTTGTGTTAGTATCAGTAGTAATAGTTAGTGTTAGTAGTAATAGTTGTGTTAGTATTAGTAGTAATAGTTGTGTTAGTAGTAATAGTTGTGTTAGTATTAGTAGTAATAGTTGTGTTAGTATTAGTAGTAATAGTTGTGTTAGTAGTAATAGTTGTTAGTAGTAGTAATAGTGTGTTAGTAGTAATAGTTATTGTTAGTATTAGTAATAGTTGTGTTAATATTAGTAGTAATAGTTGTTATTAGTATTAGTAGTAATGGTTATTGTTAGTATTAGCAGTAATAGTTGTTAGTGTTAGTGGTAATAGTTGTGTTATTAGTAGTAATAGTTATTGTTAGTATTAGTAATAGTTGTTATTAGTATTAGTAATAGTTGTTAGTATTAGTAGTAATAGTTGTGTTAGTATTAGTAGTAATAGTTGTGTTAGTATTAGTAGTAATAGTTGTTAGTAGTAATAGTTGTGTTGGTATTAGTAGTAATAGTTGTTAGTATTAGTGGTAATAGTTGTGTTAGTAGTAGTAATAGTTGTGTTAGTAGTAGTAATAGTTGTGTTAGTATTAGTAGTAATAATTGTGTTGGTATTAGTAGTAATAGTTGTGTTGGTATTAGTAGTAATAGTTGTGTTGGTATTAGTAGTAATAGTTGTGTTATTAGTAGTAATAGTTATTAGTAGTAATAGTTGTTAGTGTTAGTAGTAATAGTTGTGTTAGTATCAGTAGTAATAGTTGTGTTAGTATTAGTGGTAATAGTTGTTAGTATTAGTGGTAATAGTTGTGTTAGTATTAATAGTTGTGTTGGTATTAGTAGTAATAGTTGTGTTAGTATTAGTAGTAATAGTTGTGTTGGTAGTAATAGTTGTGTTAGTAGTAATAGTTGTGTTGGTATTAGTAGTAATAGTTGTGTTAGTAGTAATAGTTGTGTTAGTATTAGTAGTAATAGTTGTTAGTAGTAATAGTTGTTAGTAGTAATAGTTGTTAGTATTAGTGGTAATAGTTGTGTTAGTATTAATAGTTGTGTTAATATTAGTAGTAATAGTTGTGTTGGTATTAGTAGTAATAGTTGTGTTAGTAGTAATAGTTGTTAGTAGTAATAGTTGTTAGTATTAGTGGTAATAGTTGTGTTAGTATTAATAGTTGTGTTAATATTAGTAGTAATGGTTGTGTTGGTATTAGTAGTAACAGCTGTGTTAGTATTAGCAGTAATAGTTGTGTTGGTAGTAATGGTTGTTAGTATTAGTAGTAGTAATAGCTGTGTTAGTAGTAATAGTTGTGTTGGTATTAGTAGTAATAGTTGTGTTAGTAATAGTTGTGTTAGTGTTAGTAGTAATAGTTGTGTTAGTAGTAATAGTTGTGTTGATATTATTAGTAAAAGTTGTGTTAGTATTAGTAGTAATAGTTGTTAGTAGTAATAGTTGTGTTAATATTAGTAGTAATAGGTGTTAGTATTAGTAGTAGTAGTTGTGTTAGTATTAGTAGTAATAGTTGTGTTAGTAGTATTAGTAGTAATAGTTGTGTTAGTAGTAATAGTTGTGTTGGTATTAGTAGTAATAGTTGTGTTAGTAGTAATAGTTGTGTTGGTATTAGTAGTAATAGTTGTGTTGTTTGTGTTATAAAAGTTGTGGTATTTTGTTGAGAATTATTATTGCAGTGTTTTTTCAGGACTGTAAATTTGAATGTACTGAAATAAAATATTTATAATATGAATGAAAACTCCAGTAATTCCCTCTGTTTTCCAGGTCTTGAGGAGCTGCTGTGAACGTGGAATGGAAAAGCGAGGTAGGAGCTCTGCTTCTTCTTTTCTAGTTATTACTCAATCCTCAGACCAGGAGCAGTGAAACGCTCAGATCTTTTCTTCCTCACAGCGAGTCATCAGAGTGAAACCTACAGTCATTACTGACTTCATCCAAATGTAAACACGTGTACGAGATTCCGCGTGTCATTGGCTGAGCTGGTCATGTGACTCCAACGTCTGTCCAGTAGGCGATATCCGATTTCACGTCACACAGAATACACACACCTTCAGGTGTGCCATCCTCTGGTCTTTGTACTTTGTACTTTGTGTGTGTGTGTGTGTGTGTGTGAGACACACATCTGGGAGTGAAGACTGTATGGATGAAGAGATTCACACTGTAGCTGAGGGAGTTCTCTCAGGTAGGAGCTCAGGGTGGAAATGCTGAGTGTGTTTGTGGAAAGTCTTTTATTCAGTGAGTGTGTGTGTGTGTGTGTGTGTGTGTGTGTGTGTGTGTGTGTGTGTGTGTGTTTTCCGCTCCCAGGTCACATGACTCGAGTCTTTTCACGCCTGAGTGCTTGTATTTCAGTGCACCTGATTAATGCAGCTGAGAGTCACAGCAGTGATGTGCTGTAGTTTAGAGCAGAGAGGAACGTTCTCCTTTTTTCAGTGTGTTTCTCATGAACTTAATGGAGAAATGGGACAGAATTAAAGCAGGATGGAGATCTTTAGGTTTCAGAGACGGCCTGATAAAACTGTTCATTTCTACCCTTCTGTTTGAACTTTTTCCTGCTTAAAGGACAGCAGTGTTTATGGTTTATCTGTTTTATTATTAGTAGTAGTGATGTCACTTTACCATTTCTCTTGATTAAAGCTGAAATCGAGTTGATACCCGTCAAGTATTTTTTCTTGAAGAATACTAAGCTTTGAAAGATATAGTGTGCTGACACAGGCACAGTTAGAGTTTGATCTGTTTTATCACTCAATCAAACTCTTTTTCCAAAAATCACTGATGTTCTAAAAGCTGAATGTAATACACCCCCCACACACACACACACACACACACACACACACACACACAGCTCTCTGTACATCTGTACACATTCCTTTTTCCTATTCACTTCTTCAGTGGTTTTTATCTGACATCCAAACTCCAATTACGATTCTGATTCTGAGCATGTGTTTGGATCAGTGGCATCTCAAACAATAATAATAATGATGATAATAATAATAATATATTGTTCATATATGTCACGAAACACCAGACGGTGGAAACCGGGAGTAAAACAAGGTGTAGTTTATTTATCTTGAAGAGACAAACAGAGGAAATTCAGAAACTGGAGTGCAGAAAAAGAATAAAGTTCACGAGAAGCGTAATGAGGAGCACAGGATCTGTAGGGAGTCCAGATGATCTGGGGGATACAGTAGATCAGACGGAAAGTGAAGGGGAAGAGAGATCTTTTAAAGGGGAAGGATGAAGGGGAAACAGGTGCAGGTGATTAATAGGAGGGAGAGGATGAGCGAGAGTGTTGTGCGTTCGAGGGGCATGGCTGGTGGTTCTCTGACATTATATAATAAATCTGTATCAATAATACAGTAGTAATTATAGTAGTTTTGGTGGTGGTGGTAGTTGCAACAGTAGTAATATTTGGAGTATTTGTTCTAGTAGCTCATGAGTTAAAATCCCAGCAAGCTGCCACTTGTGGGCCCTTGAGGCAGGCCCCTAACCATCAGTTGCTCATTTGTAATCTGCTTTGGATAAGAGCATCTGTCTAATGGTGTAAACTAGAGGTCGCCTGATGGATTGCATTTTAACGATAATCGATTAATCACCTGATAGTTCTTTTTAAATGGATACTGGATAAAAAACGAACACTTCATGAAAATAGAACTGAATTCTATTTTTTTTTTTATTTAAAAAAATTACTGGCTCATGAAAATGTGCTAAATGAAATAAATATGAGTATATTAATCATATTGATAAATATTAAGGAAAATAAGAACTTTATTCAAACTGAAACAAAAAGTAACACTTCAAATAAATTAAAAACAGTTACATCCAAAATTAATAAAAAAAGACGTCAGATAAACAGCATGTGTTACCAGTGATTCACCTCTAGAGGCCGCTCTTATACTGTATAACTCAACCAGGAAAACTATCGGAAAGATTTTTGCGATTGCTGATCAGCCTCTAATGTAAATGGAGTAATGGAGGTTATGGTAGTATTTGTACTATTTATAGTAGTAACAGAAGTAATAATAGTCTTAGTAATTTACCATAATAATGAAGTTCCTAAAATGTTTGCATTTAGAGCAGGTTTTGTACAGTGGAGTTTAAGTTAAAGGTTTTAGACGCAGGAATGTGAATTCTGTAGTACTGTAATAATCCACTTTACTGATCCTAAAAACTCGTTCTAAAACTTACCACTAGGTGGATTCTTACACTACACTGTTTACTGTGTGTGTGTGTGTGTGTGTGTGTTACTAGAAGTAATTGACAGATCAGAGCAGTGAATAGTGGATTGTGATTGGCTGGAAGTTTTGTTGAGCACACAGTTAGCTTGTGTTTGTCAGTTGAATCTAAACGAATGCACTGCTAATGACCTCACTGAGCTCCATGAAGGAGTTCTGCATGTGGTTTAGGGGTTAGCTGTATGTGTGTGTGTGTGTGTGTGTGTGTGTGTGTGTGTGTGTGTGTGTACACAGTGCTGTCTCCAGCTGGCACATGATACAGAGCATGCCGCTTCTCTCTCTCTCTCTCTCTCCATATACACGCCATTACACTGATCTTTAGAATCAAATCAGAACTGTTCCATTTTTCCACAAAACCTTGTTTATGGACCTTGGAGATGATTATATGAGGAACGTCGAGCTGATGAGATTATCAGGATCCTGATCAGTTCAGATGATGGTGTGTGTAATAACATCATTATTCTACATTTGAATAAATCAGAGTGTGCGTGTGCGTGTGTGTCTATGTGTGTGTGTGTGTGTGTGTGTGTGTGTGTGTGTACAGAGGGCAATCACATTTTGTGTGTGTGTGTGTGTATAGAGAGCAATCACATTGTGTGTGTGTGTGTGTGTGTGTGTGTGTGTGTGTGTGTGTGTGTGTGTGTGTGTGTGTGTGTGTGTGTGTGTGTGTGTGTGTGTATACAGAAAGCGATCACATGATTTGGACACACACATATGTAAGAAAACACCGTCTATGCACTGAGATATATTTTATTTGCTGATTAGACGTTTGTGGATTAGACGTCCGATCTCGCGGTCTAAACCATTTGCACAAAGGGTCACAGGGGAGGCGTGTTCCTCACCCACCTGCCGTGCGCCATGCCTCATGCTGTAATCAGATGCTCCACTGATGTCACTTCCTGCCACCTGCACGTTCCACCTCAGCCGCAGTTCATCTTGCAGCGAGTTCTTGGGTTTCCTCGTCCATGCAGCGCGTCATGTGACGTCTCGAGGGTCTCTCACGGCCCTTCTGGCGAGTACGTGGCCGTGGCTGTTAGGAACTCGGGGAAGGGTAAAGTCTCACCGGGGAATGACAGGCATCCGAGTCTGCTGGAATACCTCAGGCTTGTGGAGTAACTCATTTACCAAGTCAGAGGTGCTGTGAGGGAGGGACCAGAGAGAGAGTGTGTGTGTGTGTGTGTGTGTGTGTGTGTGTGTGTGAAGGCGGGACAGAGAAGGAGACGCACTGAGGACAGGCGAGCGAGCAAAGCAGGGTTGTGTTACACTTTAGCTTCGTTCGCTGACATACAGGAAACGAGAGAGAGAGAGAGAGAGAGCGAGAGGAGAAGCAGGACGCCGTGTTTTTCTCTCCCTGACTCGGCCTGAGAGCATGGGCCAGGGAGATAGTGCTCAGGCTCACACACAGCACTTCACTCCGAACCCAGGTGAGCGCACACACACACACACACACACACAGACTGAATAGCTCACTGACACTGTGGAATGCAGCACAGAATGTAGTATTTGTGTTTTCTCTTCTCTGTGCATCTGTATTCCTGCAGCGTATTCCGTCTTCAGACTCTCACACGGCCCTTATCTTATTATTATTATTATTATTATTATTATTATTATTATTATAAAGGTTACGTCCTTGTCCTTCTGTCACGTGTAGAACAGTGATAAATGATTAACGTTTACTTTAATGAATGAGTGTGATGAAATAAATATAAATATATATGAAGGTGAATATTGAGTAGCTCAGCCTGCGTTTGGTAAAGAATATAGTCAATATTGTTCCAGGGTGTTGGCTGGAGTTATTTAGATCCAGTAGAAGTAGATGTAGTTGTAGATGACTCTGAGCTCCTTCACTCTTTACTTCACACTTTGCCTATATGAAAACCAGAGAGGAGATATGGGAAGTGTGTGGTTTGGTCATAACCAGTCCTACCTTCTCACGACACAAACTCCGAATCCTCCTGCTGAGTTCGGTGTATTTCAGCGTCCAGTCTGAGATTCGTGATTTACATCACACCAGTTTTTCTCTTTAAATAAAAGATCATTACGATCTGATCTGAAGCAGCTGTGATGTGCTTCATTTTCACACTCAAAGGATCAAAGGATTTTTTGGGGTTAATTTTAATGCTAAATATTGATACTTTTTTGAATATATAAATGAATGTAATTTAGAAATATACAAATAATAAACACATGATTTATCACATACGTATTAATTCATTGTTTGAGTAAAGCCGTCTTTTATCATTTATTATTACAGATTCAGAATCTCAAAGTCACATCATTTATACACAAACTACTTTATAGCAAAAAATATTTCCAAATGTAATTTAATTAAACAATATCCACAAATATAAATAAATTCAGTGTGTAATAACTGAACCCCTGAGCTAATAAAACCTACCACACACACACACACACACACACACACACACACACACACACACACACATCATGATAGTGTACTGAGATAAAAAGTAGATAAAAGTGCTATAAATTCTGTACCGTGTTCGTTCTGTTCCGAACGCCGAAACAACAACCAGAGTCACGCTGTTATCAACAATAAATCAACGCTTTCTGACCAATCAGGAGAGAGATTTTAACAGCACTGTGGTATGAATGTAATTTAGATATTTTATGGTCTCTCTGTAAATCAGCTTCAGGAGTGTGGACGTGCCACAGATGAAACGTTCTGATCGCCTCTAAAGATATAAAGAAATCCTTTTAATACAACTTTCCATTATTGTAAAAAAAAGACGTGTACAAACGTGATATTTGGATTTAACACTGTTAGTAGTTGAGGATTCGTTCAGCAAACCTTCTGATTACGCTCTTTAACACGTCACACTAATTTATATGTATTTATATCTTTATGTGGACGCTGATCTTTTTTATATTCTCACTGAATGTGAGCAGAAAAATGAAATAAACGTCCTCTAGACTTTAATCAGTCATCCACAAGTCTCGTATTCAGATCCGTATGTAGCTTCTGTTGGAGATCTGGTCTGATGTGCTATGCTGGAACCCCATTGGGGAAGAGGTATCTCCAGAAGGTCATGAGTTCAAATCCAACACACCACTAAGATGCTGGGATTTTTAACCCTCACAACTGCTCAGCTGTGTGAATGAGATAACTGTAAGTGTCTCTGGATAAAAGCATCTGATGGAAATGTATTTGGGAGGAAACTTATGGAGGAGATGAAGACCATCACTTACCTACACATTATACACCTGACTTTTAACTTTAAGCCACGCCTCCTTTCTTAGACCATGTGATCTTGTGTGGGATTGTGGGTATGTGTGCAGTGGCCTTACTTTGATGTGTGTGTGTGTGTGTGTGTGTGTGTGTGTGTGTGTGTGTGTGTGTGTGTGCTTGTGCGTGAGTGTGTGTGTGTTCCAGCAGCATGTGTGTCTTTCCTCACTTCATTACAGATCTCTGAATGTGCTCTTCTGCATGTGCACTGATACTCATCTGGTCACATGACCACCACACACACACACACACACACACACACACACACACACACACACACACACACACACACACACACACACACACACTCCTGTAATGGTGCTATGGAAACGCAAGCTGCACTTTCATCTCTGACATCACGACCTCCTTTATTCCCACACACACATGTGCACAGCTGTTATTGTAGCTCGCAACACTGCACCTCTTTCCCATAATGCCCTGGGCTTCAGTCCACCTGCCCTCTAATCCACTACACTTTTATTAACGAGCGAGTTTCAATAACGCAGTACTGCATGACTGATCCATCTAAAAGGAAAAGGTGTGTCACGGAGAGTAGAGTCTGTTGAAGGCTCCATGCAGCTGTCTCATGATCTTCAGTAGAAAAGAGCTCTCAGTTTGTGTGCGTGTTTCACTACTCCTGAAGCTCCATCACACACACACACACACACACCTTGCTGGAGCGGTTGTACAAGACTTGCCTTATCTTGCGTCTCAGACCAGTTTGGCTTCTCTCTCACACTCCTCACGTTTTTTTTTTCTACAGTATTGATTTATTTGAAGGAAACTCCTGTGGCAGAGCTTCCACTCCAACACACCACATCACCAGTTCCTCCCATATCCCACACACCTCACACGGCATGAAGAAGGAAAACTAAAACCTTTCCCACTCAGAACCTTCATCAACCTTCATTTTCAAGCCGTGCTCCTCATCTCCTCATCTCCCTGAGATGAACATCTCCTGTAGAACCCTGATTTCCTCCAGCCACCTTCAGTTCCATGGTGGTCAACAAACTTTCTTTTTAGTCATCTTTTTAAACTCCAGGCACAGACCTTCACCTCCACCTTAAGATCACCTTCAGGATCTCATGATCTCCGGATAACAGAGAGAAAGCTTCTCTTTGGTGCCACTCAGGAGCTCCGGTATAACGAGTTCTGATCTCAAACATGATTTAAATGGTTAATAAACGAATAAATGGCGAGTGTTTGTATAATAGAGATTTCAGCGCGAATCAGCCGGTGGTAATAAAATAGATTGTTGTGTGCGGTGGATGAGGTTGTAGGAATGTTGTATTATTGTGCAGGAGTGTTGATGGTGAACATGATCTCACTCAATCTAAACGAGAACGAGATGTTATGACTGTAATGTGCTGCTGTTTTTTATTATGGCTTTGTTGGCAGTAAGAGATAGAACTGACCTTTTCCCCGTTACTCCACTCTCACTCTGTGCTGCTGCTCAGATACGTGTCTCAGGACGTCTGAAACTGACGTGACCGCTATCCAGTCACACGTTTTAACAACCTTTTAAATACACATGCAGCTTTTTGTCTGTTTTGTAAAAACCTTCAGTGTGCATTCTGAGCCATCGTTCTCTCAGTCCTCCCTAACTGATAAACCCCTCACCCACAGCAAGTCACGTGTTCTATGAGGTGGCGTGAAAAAGGTTTTAAGACTAGTTTTGTAACACGCCAACAGAAGCAGGCACAAGGCTGCACACACAGTCACAGGGAGCACCAGCCTTCATGAGTCAGTGTGCCAAAAGACATCGTCCTGTCCACATCAGAATAGTGCAGCAGGTGTCTGCTATTCATTGCTATCAATTGTGTGTACAACCTGTGTAGGGTGTACCACGGTAATCGCTCGTACTCATAGGAGACGTGATTAGACTCCAAACACATGGTGATGGTTCTAAAGCACGTTCCACATCAGAATTTGCTCTGCGATAACGTTTCCCCGTCTCACGTTTTTCCTCCCTAGATGATGACGTGGATGAGCAGCAGAACAGCACCATAGGAAATGACAACCCAAACATTAAACAGAAGGGGAAGTTCTCCAACCTGGGGAAGATCTTCAAGCCGTGGAAATGGAGGAAGAAGAAGGAAAGCAGCGAGAAGTTCAAGGAGACGTCAGAAGGTACAGGGTTTTTATCACAGGACAATGATTTTCTGCTCTCTATAACATTCATGTGCCGTCTTAAAGAACACCGAAGGTGTTCGCAAACTTTTGGCTATATAATGTACCAACATCCAGGCCAAAGTTAAACCCAGACCTCAGACTGATGTATGATGGGAACAGCTAAAACACTAGAGTGAAGAAAACAGGGTTTCAGCAGGATCTTAAACATGTCCAGAAATTTTTTATCTGAATTTTAGGCCTTAAAAACTCTTAAATTCTCTGTTTTAGGTCTTAAATTATAAAACAGGTCTTAATTTTCTGCAGCACTTTAGAATGTTTTGTTTGTTAGTTTCTATGGTGTTGTAGTTTATCCCCCTCTATCGCTGTGATTGTTCTCGTGTGTGTTCTCAGTCCTGGAGAGGAAGATTTCGATGAGGAGACCCCGACAGGAGCTAATAGATAAAGGAGTAATAAAGGAAGTCTCTGAGAACGGTACAGCAGACTTTCAGCAGTTTTTCTACTGGAGTAAAATCTGATCTGGTGCGCTGCAGTGATCGTGTTCTGTGTGATGTTTTACTCTGTTACAGAGAGTAATAGTGTGAAAGCTCCGTCTGTGAAGAACGGCCACACGGCCCCCGTCCCCAGGAGCCAGGGGTCAGATGCAGGGTCAGAGGTCAGGAGCAGGTCACACGCAGAGGAGAGGAAGAGTTTACTGGCTCAGGAGCCTGAGCGGCGAAGCCGGATACCGTCAGACGTGTCGCGTAACAGACAGCCTCTGGACGTGGACGCACGTACGCGCATCGACTCGGACAAACAAGAGCGAGACGAGGCCCGGTACCGCAAGGACGAGAGAGAGGAACGAGGGAGGAGAGACGACAGGGATAGACGTGAGGAGCGTGATTCTAGAGGAGACTGGAGAGAAGATCGAGAACGGAGAGACAGGAGAGACGTCCGAGAAAACAAGGAACAAAAGAGGGACGATAGAGAGAGGAGAGAAGACAGGGAAAGGAAAGATGTAAAAGAACGACGAGACGATCACGACCGAAAGGAAGAAACTCTCCGACGAGAGGACAGAGAGAAGAGACCTGAAAACGAGAGGAGGGACGAGCGCGAACGGAAAGTCGACAAGGAGAGAAGAGACGAGAGAGAACGAAAGGATGAACAGGACAGGAGAGAGGACATGGGAAGGAAAGACGTGAGGAAGGTGGAACCTTTAAAGCTGTTACGGCCTCAGTCTGAGATGGACATGAGGAGCAGCGTGTCTGACGTGGGACACAAAAACCGTCCCGTCTCAGAAGTGGACCAGAGGAGCACACTGCCACGATACACACACACTCAGGATGACCCCAGGATGCGCACAGGTGACCATTATATTACTTTATTATTATTATTATTATCACATTATTATTATTATATTACTTCATTATTATTATTATTATTATTATTATCATTATCATTAAGTAATATAATAATAATAATGATAATAATAATTACTATTATATTATTATATTAATACTTTTGCTACAGGAATGTTTTTTTTAATCCACACATTTTTATGTTTAATGTTTATTGTCTGTTTATTATGTTTATTGTATTATAATATTTTTGTCACTAATTGTGTTTGTGTGTGTGTGTGTGTGTGTGTGTGTGTGTGTGTGTGTGTGTGTGTGTGTGTGTGTGTGTGTGTGTCTGTTGCATTTACATTGCTCTAGGCTCTGTGGGTGTGCGCTTCACTCCTGCCCCTGAGCCAAAGGAGCAGCAGCCTCCACCCAAACAGGCCATACTTCCCCCAAAATGGCTGATGTCCTCTACTGAATCTGGTCAGCCCTCATCCTCATCCTCGTCTTCCTCCTCAGTGTCCTCCTCGTCTTCAGCTCCACCAATTGCTAAACCCCCTCCTCGCACCGTCTCTTTATTGGTGGACGACTCGTCACGTCCTGCACCCGTGGTTTCATTAAGAAACAAAGACAACCCACCTGCTGTCCCAGGGCATTCCACTCCTCCATCCCCTGCTCCTGCTCCTGTTCCTGCCCCGGCTCCTGTTCCTGCCCCGGCTCCTGCTTCTGTTCCTGCCCCGGCTCCGGCTCCGGCTCCTGCTCCTGCTCCTGCTCCTGCTCCTGCTCCTGCTCCCGCTCCTGCCCCGGTTCCTGCTGCACCTCCCACCACCTCTGATGCTTTTGTACCTGCTAAAATGCCGCCTGTTCCACCTCCCAAACCCACCAACCGTAACAGTACAGTGACACTGCAAGGTGAGGCATGTCTGCTTTCTGCTTTACCCCTCGGGGGTTTCTCCAAAACTACTGCTCATGCTGTTTCTGGATGGTCCTAAAATGATTGTAAGGAGTTTAGAGGACTTGAGATGATTTATGGTGTACTGTTAATCTAAGATGTTGATTAAAACAGACCTGGTGCACCTGCAGTCTGTAAGCAGGTGTTTCACCACAGCTGGCAGAAAAGCTCCTGATTCCACTCTGATGTTGATCATCAATCCCTCTTATATAACCTGTAGTATGTTCCTGGTGCTCCTGCTGCTCCTCTCTGTAGATGGTCAGACTCCAGGGATAGAATGTATTATTCGGTTGTACATGAGAAGGTTCAATTGATTCTTCAGAACTGGAAATGCCGGCTTCAGACACACAGGATGCATATTTTTGCGAGGAATGCACGAGTGATACACACACACACACACACACACACACACAAACACACAGAGCTAACCATCCACACACAGAACAATGCAGGTGTGTGTCAACAAGGGAGAAAGAACAGGTGTGTAAGATGAAAGTGTGTGTGTGTGTGTGTGTGTGTGTGTGTGTGTGTGTGTGTGTGTGTGTGTGCGCGTGTGTGTGCTTGTGAGGGCAGGTATGGGCTTGTCTCTGCCATGTTTGCGCTGATGAACAACGCATCGCTCTCACAGAGAAAGCACGCAGCTTGTACACAACCGGGTCCATAAGTATTTGGACAGCGACAGTATTTCACGACACTGTGCACCACAAAACTTTCAGCTTCAATTCGAGTGGTTCAATAAAATTATTGCAACAGAATTTCACCAATAATTTTCTCAATTTTCACATAATTGGACAGACTCCTAATTAGAGATGAAAGAATTATTTTTAATACTTTCAGTAGAAGAAACTTTTGATTTGAAGATTTGGTGAGGTTGTGTGGCACAGGCAGGTGGACTCTTCACCTGGTCAGGTGTGAAGGGCTGTCAGTGAGGAGCAGGGGACAGAGGGATCTGCTGATGGTCATTGCCATATGGAAGTGATGGTGTATAGAGGAACTGGGTGAGAAGGCTTCCTAGGGGTGGGAAAGTTGATGGGCCTGAGTGAAACTTTCTAAAAATAAAATATAATGCGTGTCTTTGAGAAATGTGAATCTCCTGTAAGTGAGTATCGTATTGCTTTGATGTATTTTAGCCGTGACATTACCCAGGCACGCTAAAGCTCAGACTCCGCTGTGTTGGACCAGCTGGAGACGGCAGGCTGAACATGGTGCTTCTTCCTCTCTACCTCTCTGTGGTCCCCAGGTTTATCCAGGTGCCCCCGTGCCCTCTGTGTGTTCCCCATGCCAGCTTATGCTCTTATCCAGATCCAGACACGCATGTGTCCTGTTCCAAAATACACAAGAAGTTCTTGCTTTCCTCTCCTGCTAAACTGGTGCATAGTGTCAGATCATCTATGAGTTATCAGAAGGTGTGTACAGGAGAAGTGCCATGAGCTTCTTCTGTATTGGAATAAGACCTGAATGTGTGACTGAACTAACACACTGTGATCATCTACAGCTAAAAACGCTTCTATATTTACACTCGTCAATACACATGACGTGATTCTGACGTGATTCTGTCAGACGTGTGTGGCATGGGATCGTCCTAATCATCGTCCTGCATGAAGCCTGAGAATATGAACGTGATGTTTATTCACTCCTGTGTGTCTGACTCTGAGTAAAGTGTAGACTGTGTAGAAACGTCCTGAACTGCACAAATCATTGCTCTGATGATTCTCATTTGCATAACGGTGACATTGTTCATTATTTTGCTCATTAACTAACAATAGTTAATTATTCCTTAACAAACGATTAACGTCGAAATGCTACACAGACATTTCCTTCTTATTCATCTTTTAACAAACTAATAAATATTTACTGTTTGTACAGTACGATCTCAAAAATACCTTCTTTTCTATTCCTTCCTCCGAGCAGATGCACCCCCTCCTCTGGCAGTCGCTAACCTGGTTCCTTCAAAGCGTTTTCCTCCTGTTCCTCCTGCACGGACGACACCGGTCACTAAACGCCACTCAGCAGACCCCTCGTCCCATCAGGCTGAACCTGCCGGCAGAGGTTCTCCACCCAACCCTCCTCCTTCCCAGTCAGACGATAACAAACACCCCAGCACTACGAGCTCAGTGGTCTCTCCTCCACCGAGCCACATTCCTCCATCTCCACCTGGTGTCACAGTGGATCCTCCGAGCCCCACCACCGAGCCGCCTAGCCAGCCTCCGTCCATCCCTCTGCACATCCTGATCCAGCGTGCCCTCACCAGCCCCGGCCCCATCAACCACAACCCCAACCCCGACGCCAACCAGAGGGCACACTCACTGCTGTTTGAGATGCCTCCAGAGATGCCCGTGGATGCGAGCGGACGATATTCACTGCCCGTCACCATCGAGCCGCTCAGACTGTGAGACATTTTTATGAATATAAACCTGATCAGGGCTGAAGAAATCATATAAGGGACACGCTTTAGTTCAGAAGTTCTGAAAGAACATGCATTAGGATTTCGTGCGCTGCCACAGATGGTTATGGTTATTACCCATGATGCTTCTGGAACACGCTCTTGTGCCGAATGTACAATGTTCATGTCGTGATTAAACAAAAGAATGCATGGCTTCTCAGGATTTCTGTAGTTTACTGAATAATAATAATAATAATAATAATCAGGCATATGAACGTTTTTCTCTTTCTCAGGCCTGAGGATGATGATTTCGACATGGAGGAAGAGCTGCAAAAGCTGCACCCTAAACCACGACAAACCGCCCCCTCGGAGCTGGAGGCCGGGAGCAGGAGGGGGTTAGTGGCAGATCCCATGGTTATGGTGATCTTCGAGGACTCAGACAGTGAGCGCGACGATGAGAACGACTCAGACGGACCCATTCTGTACAGAGACGATGAAGAGGATGATGAAGAGGATGTGCCCATAAGTATGTTTCACACTCAGCAAGTAAACAATATTACACAATTGTTTGGAGTGTTTTATATGTACAGGGTTTATGATGGAGCATGGGGTTGAGAAGATCTCAGATCCTGGGAACTGAACAGAGAGAGTCTGGTGTAGAACTTTACAGAAACAGAACCCTGGTGTTTTCTCATCAGTGCACTTCTACAGGAACACCGTGTTCTCCTGCTCGCTTTAATTTCAGTGTGAACGTGACTCAGCTGCAGGAGGTGATCTGATCATGCCACACACTTTAGGTTGGACAGAGGTGTGGAGCTGCTCAGGGGCCACGTGGTCGCATTATTTAAACCAGTGAATAAAAAGAGATGATAAATTGGGATGAATTTTAATATATTAGTATTATTTATTAAAAGATCGTGTGGTTTTTGAAGTCGGCTCCATGTTTGTTTAATATACCGATAGGTATGAAGCACCTTTAGAAAAGAGATGCCTTCAAGATTAGTTCAAGTCTAGATGATCATTCTGAATGCTGTGAGTATTTAAAAAGCTGTGGAGTGATTGAGATGTTTGCTGCAGCTGGTCTGGCAGGTCGAGTGAAGCGGAAGGACACTCTGGCGCTGAAGCTGGAGAAACAGCAGGAAAAGGAGGAGAAGCAGGAGGAAGAGAACATCACCTGGAGGAACCGTGAGCAATGGGAGGCCATGCGCAACAAGATCGGCTCCACCCTCACACGGTATGTACACTGTGTGTGTGTGTGCGTGTGTGTTTACCTTTCAGAGACAGTCAGCAGCACTGTTCTATAATTGTGAATAATTGAGCATGTGCAGGTGTGTGTGGACACGTTAAAGGTTTGGTCTCATGTCATTTCAGGAGATTAAGTCAGAGACCATCACAGCAAGAACTTGAGCAAAGAAACATTCTGCTAGGTGACTTTCATTCTCACCTCACCCTCACCTTTTTTATTCCCTCACACCAAACTCTTTTTGTGTGTCTCTGTGTGTGTGTGTGTGTGTGTGTGTGTGTGTGTCTCTGTGTGTCTCTGTGTGTGTGTCTCTGTGTGCATGCGCGTGTGTGTGTGTGTGTGTGTGTGTGTGTCTCTGTGTCTCTGTGTGTGTGTCTCTGTGTGTCTCTGTGTGTGTGTGTCTCTGTGTGTGTGTGTCTCTGTGTGTGTCTCTGTGTGTGTGTGTGTGTGTGTGTGTCTGTGTGTGTGTGTGTGTGTGTGTGTGTGTGTGTGTGTCTGTGTGTGTCTGTGTGTGTGTGTGTGTGTGTGTGTGTGTGTCTCTGTGTGTGTGTCTCTGTGTGTGTGTCTCTGTGTGTGTGTCTCTGTGTGTGTGTGTGTGTGTGTGTGTGTGTGTGTCTCTGTGTGTGTGTGTGTGTGTGTGTCTCTGTGTGTGCGTGTGTGTGTGTGTAAACATATATTTCTTTTAAATCATTTCTTCTTGTTTCAGCTAAGAACGAGGCGGACAGACGCGCTGAGCGAAGCGAGATCAAACGCAGACTCACTCGAAAGGTTCGATCTCTTCTCCTCTCTTCTCCACGGTTTTGCTCCAGGATGGAGTATTTATGTGAATCTTGCTCCTGCAGTTGTCCCAGAGGCCCACCGTAGCTGAGCTCCAGGCCAGAAAGATTCTGCGGTTCCATGAGTATGTGGAATGTACACACGCTGAAGACTACGACCGGCGCGCGGACAAACCCTGGACTAAACTCACTCCTGCTGATAAGGTGAACCTTCAGATTCAAGATCTAATACTAATCTGATCCAGATCTAATCCCTAAACCTCAGTCATTCCTCCTGATACAACGAGATTCAAGTAAATATTTATGTTATTTTAAAAAGTACACACCGGTTTCTGTACCTGAAACACCTCCTAGATCCTGCACACAGATAAAGCCAGGAGGAGGAGCTCCCAGCAGAGGAACGTTCAGATATTTCTTCAGTGTTTATCTTGAAGGGAAAGAGGTTTGACTGTAGATCAGGACGTGTTGAGGTGCTGTTGTGAACACCGAGCTGAAGATGAATCTTCTCTTGATGGTTTGTGTGTCTGTTCCTCAGGCTGCCATCAGAAAGGAGCTGAATGAGTTTAAGAGCTCAGAGATGGAGGTCCATGAGGAAAGCAAAATATACACCAGGTAAAGCAGCTTCCAGCACCTCCTACACTGACAATCGGATCTCCAACAAACTTCATCCATAACACTTAATACCCAAAGCTCCAAAAGTATTGGGACACCTGACGTTTCAAGCCATAAACAATATTTGGTTTGAATGTGAACGCTGACTGCACCCCAGGTCTCCTCAGCTTCTCACCTACATCACTACCTGACTATGAATGAGCACAAATCTCTCCAGAGCACATTCCAACATCTAGTGGAACATCTTCTCAGAATAGTGGAGTTTATTATAACAGCTAATGGAGACTAAACGTGGAATGGGACATTTACAAAATAAATACCAGACTTAAAGTCAGGTGTCCAAATATTTCTGACCCATGTGGTGTATTCTTTTAGCTTTAGAAGGATTTTCTTTTATTCATTTGCTTTTGTGGCTTTTTTCAAACTGATCCCTCGACTCCTGTGTGTCTCAGGTTTCATCGTCCGTAATGGACTCTCAGAGGGGGAGGAGGACGTGGAGGACGTGGAGGACGTGGAGGTGAGAAGACTCCGAGGCAGCCGTGGCTTTGAGCTCTACTCCAGAATGATTTGAGTTTGAGAAGGAATGGTGCGCTGTGCCACTCCACCCGGACCTACTGTGCACTTCCACAGGTTCGAGTTCATTTCACGGTGCTTGGACTGAATCCAGCCGGCGTCTGGCGTCTGGTGTGTGGGCGTCTGGTATGTGTGGGATTGGACCTGACTTCATGTGGAGACGAGACCATCCTACAGAACACATACACACCTTTTAATTTATTTACAGTCACGTCAGCACTGTGATCTGAGCTCTTTAGAGAAGGTGACCACGTTCAGCTTTATGTGATGATTCATTTCTACTCGTCCAACATTCAGAAACAGAACTTCATTTTAGATGATTTTATTCCATATTTTTAAGAAGAGTTTCAGCACACGGTTTATAAAACTCTCAGTAACTTTTAGTTTTAATGTTTAACAGTGAAAAACAAATCGAACACCACAGTAGACGTGTAGAAACATCACGACATTTAAACACCAGCCTTTTACTTCAGCTGACCTGAGAACCTGAGAACACCGAAGCTCCTGTCCATCACCAGAACTCTCTTCCAAGCTCAGTGTTCAGATGGAGAAGCTCTGTGGTCCAACACTGGTAATGTTCAGAGACGAGTTTAGACTAACGAGCTGAGTTTTAATTCGATTTCCAGGACGGCACACGCTGATCAGCCATAAGATTTAATCATCTCGTCCACCAGAAGCAGGTAGGAGTGAGAGATACTGTATCAGGCAGAAGGTCCTCATGAAGTTCCACCATTTCATGGTGCTCCCTAATGGCAGTGTCCTCCTGCAAGCGATCTTCAGGAATGGATTGAGGAACATCTCAGTCTGATCCATCATCTGTGGGACGTACTGGACAAACCCCAGTCTGATCCACGAAGGCTCAACTCCACCTCAAAGATTTACAGAATCTGCTGCTAAAGTCTTGGTGTCAGATACCACACACACCTTCAGAGGTCTGCTGGTGGTCCAGAGAACTTCACAGCTTCAGGCTGGTGAATTTCATGTTTTGGCTGATCATGTTCTTACCTGATCTCAGAGATCTATTCTTTTCTCTACAATGTGATTAGTGAATGTATTAGTTCTATGCAGTCTCCTGTGCGTGTGTGTGCGTGTGTGCGTGTGTGTGCGTGCGTGCGTGTGTGCGTGTGTGTGTGTGTGTGTGTGTGTGTGTGTGTGAGAGAGAACAGGAATGACTTTTCCACATGCTGTAATCTTCTGCCTTATAAACACTGGTGCCCATGAAAAACTCGTCACTAGAGAGAATGTTATGTATAATTACATGTACATTTTTATTACACACACACACACACACACACACACACACGAATCTCAGGATTGGTCCGAGTGTATCGTCGTCTCTCAGTGTGCATTGTACTGTTGATCTCAGCATCGTGACTCGTCTCGAAGTCACCTGTTCAAATCTCAACAAAAAAGACAAAATAATGCACAATATATATATATTTTGTACATTTATAGTTTTTGGTCGATTGAATTGTACGACACTGTTTTCACTGCTGTTTAAGACTTTTTTTGTACAGAAACACTGTATATTCTGATCTTTGTGTAATTACGTCTTCTGGATGTTTGAAAACTGATTTAATTCTAATGAACGGTATTAACAGATTACGTACACGGCACGCAGGTAAATCTACAGAATTCAGTGTAAAGTAGAGAAGAATGGAACTGAAATCAACTTTTATTCTAGACTTTTTTATGGTGAATGAAAAGACTGATGAACTTTGTCTTTATACGGTGATTAAAACTTTAATTTCAGATTGACGTGTTTATTGGTATTGGAAGAAAAGAGTTACTGCGCCCCCTGGTGGACAGATTTTACATTATAGAGCTTGTTCCCCAGAGAAATTTCCCTCCACATCTGTACATAACATTTGTGTTAAATTATAATGAAGTGTTTTTGTGGTTAATAATTAAAGACTGCTTATTATAGAGTGTCCGATTGGGCAAGTTTATCAAATTAATATGTTGTTATCACGCAAATAATCAGAATGAAACCCAATAAAGTTTTACATTAAAATGAAAGATTTAGTGCAGACAGTGAGGCTCATGTATATATGTGTGTTTTCTCATTTATAAATCTGGAAAACAGGATTGTTAGGAATCTGTACATCGTGAATGAATTGGGATCAGAGTTACACATTTCGAACCTGAATTTACTCCAAATAATGTGCGCTTTTTATATCCTCTTTATATCACAGCCTTTATTAAAGTCCACCTTCCCATCGAGCTGCTGCTTCTGAGAGAACTTTAATCACAAGAACACATCACAGGAATCCTGCATTCAACTGAATGTTCACATGATTTCATTGTTTTATTCCATTCATAATGTTCATTTCATTTAATATTAATTGATTAATTGATTGATTGATTGAATGAATGAAGTTGATGGAAAGTTATGCCCCGCTCAGCCTGGTGATGGCGCTCTAGCGTTAGTTTTCTCACTCCGACATCGACGGATGAAATCAGGTGCATGTTTTTATCTTTATAATAACTATAATAATTTTATTTCTCTCTCAGCACTGAACCGCAACTCATTCCATTTAATTCTCTCCTCGTTTTTAAACACTTTTTACATCAGAACGTGTCGGAGAGAGAAACCATGTGAGACGTGAAGAGAGATGAGGAGGAAGTCTTCAGTGAACCGGATTCCACTGTACAGGTGTTCCTATTAAAGTGGACAGGTGAGATGTTTATGAGTAAGTGTTGAGGTGACCCTGGACAGGTGAGGTGTTTATGAATAAGTGTTGAGGTGACCCTGGACAGGTGAGATGTTTATGAATAAGTGTTGAGGTGACCCTGGACAGGTGAGATGTTTATGAATAAGTGTTGAGGTGACTCTGGACAGGTGAGATGTTTATGAATAAGTGTTGAGGTGACCCTGGACAGGTGAGATGTTTATGAATAAGTGTTGAGGTGACCCTGGACAGGTGAGGTGTTTATGAATAAGTGTTGAGGTGACCCTGGACAGGTGAGATGTTTATGAATAAGTGTTGAGGTGACCCTGGACAGGTGAGGTGTTTATGGATAAGTGTTGAGGTGACCCTGGACAGGTGAGATGTTTATTCAACATTAATGCGTTTTCAAATAAACAAAAAAAAACATCAAGGAAGCAAAAGCCCCGATGATGAGAGACCTGGCAAACAATAATGATCAGACTGAGTCCAGCTGCTGGACTCAAACATCTTGACAAGCAGAAAATCATCTCAGAATGCACACCACTTTGATGTGCTTCAACAACAGAAGGTTACATCAGGTTCCTCTCCAATCAGCCAAGAACAGGACCAGAGATTTTCCAATCTTTAGTCAATAAAGTAAAAAAACAGAATTAATAGTATAGAAGAGTTTTTTATGAGATGTTCTATATGGTGATAATGAACCAATCTATGAAGGTACCTGGAGGCAGGTGCAGGTGGGAGGAATCTGGGTGAGGTGAGATGTTTGTGTGGGCGAGACGTCTGGCATCTGTCTTTATAGAAACGCATTTTTGTGAAGATATGAGAAGAGACTTTTTCTGTTCCATCATTAATAATGTGAACCTACAGATTTACAAGAACAATGAAGTTGAGATTCCACTGCAGATCACCACTGAATCATCAACAGGTTCTGATCTCACCCTCTCAAAGATCTTCATGTTGATGATACACTTTATTGAAGTGTGTTATTTTCCCCACGTGAGCTGCTCAGTGAAACATGAACCCGTTAAAGGCGTGTGGTCTCCTGATGGCCTCTGAGCTCAGATGAACCTTCATGGCCCAGTTATGAACAGTTAAATGAATGTTTTGGAGCATCAGAAAGTGAGTGAAGGTTTTAATTGACCAGCTTATCAGATCTTCTGATGTGAACATAAGGTGTTTATCCATCAAACACTGTTCCAGTGTGATGATGCTCCTCTACACACAGTGAGCTCCATGAGGACCTTGTTGTTGGTGTGAAGGTTGGAATGAACCTTTGAGATGAACTGAAACACTGATTGAACCTTCTCAACACCAGTAGCTGAACAGGTGATGGAACGATGCAGGAGAATTTCTCAGGGTCAGAAAACAGCTTTTATTTGTCATACATTTTTTCTCCAGTAAAAAAAAGACATTTCTGGTTTTGTCCGTATTTTAAATGTGAAAAACGAAATGTAATAATAGAATGTTGATGGAACTCGAGGTTTTTGAGCAGCACTTGTCACATGACAATGATGTTCTCTGCATTCTTGATGAGAACAAATATGAACTGATGATGAGATGAGATGAGATTATATAAAGCTCTAGTGAAAAGTGGAGTTAAATGGAGGACTTGTGTCGAGGCTGCAGCTCTAAGTGGAGATCTGAAAAGGGTTTTTTTTTGCAGAAAGCAGATCTCCATCTAAATATCTCCTGCTGAAGAGGAGAGAACAAAGATTACAGTGTGATGCGCACACACACACACACACACACACACACACACACACACACACACAGAAGTGATGAGACAATATAGATGTACCACATTACATAAAAGTATCATGAGAAATTCAGGTCAGATGAAGACATCTCCACTGTGATGAAAACAACGCTGTAGTTCTGGACCAATTAGAGTCAATCAAAGTTCTTCTCAAGTGAAAAAGCGACTGCACGCATAAAAAAAAAGAAGAAAAAGAAATGAATATAATGACAGAGTATCTTTAAAATCTCTATTAAAGCTGTTAATTGGTCATTGCTTCGGGAACAAACAGCCGATTTGCTTTGATGTTGTGAAGAGAACAAGAACAAGAACATTCCCCTGAGACGAGAAGAAAACTTCAACTTGCAGCTCAGTAAATCCCGTCCCCCGGAGACGCCGTGACCACCGATATGCTGCGTTCTCTTTCTTTTCTGACTTGTTTGCTGTGCACTTATT
>NC_060912.1:258140-280640 GCF_014805685.1 Silurus meridionalis | reverse complement strand
TTTGAGTAAGTCTGTCTGGTGTGTTTGTGTGTTTCACACAGGAGTCCAATCTCATGCTGAGCAGGAGCACTGATGGATCAATCAGACCCCTCCGGTGTGTTATATGTTATACCATCTGCCGCCGATGCGTGTTTGCGAAAGCTATTGTCTTAATGTCACAAATTTTCTGAAGCTCTTTCCTCCCTGTGGTGAAGAATAACAAAGGTGCCAGAAAAGGTTTTTTTGCTTCCCTAAAAAGCGATTAATCCATTCCCGGCTTTTACCATTTCTGTAGCCTGAATAAAGAACATTTCAGGTTGAAACATTTATATTTAAGAATGAAATTCTTCTATTACACTGTAACCCGAAACATCATTACACACATTACAACACTGTCATCACTGCAACACAATTATTTTCATGATTTATTATAATCAGAGTCTAATCTAATACCTGATCTTCTCCTTGTTCTTCTCTCAAGCTGTCATTTCTTGAAAAGCTTCAACGTTATACAATTCAGTGTTTTCTCTTTTCTATTGTTTATAATTACACCCATCAGCATCTTCATCATGTACTAGTGAAATCAGGTGCTGGAGAAAGAAAACGCCAAGTTACTGCTGTTTACACCAATCAGAGCATCAGCTGAACCTTGTTTTATAACTCGTGCACTGGCAGACATGCGTGTGTGTGTGTGTGTGTGTGTGTGTGTGTGTGTGTGTGTGTGTATTCATACACTATTATTTATTCTTCATATTTGGTCATTTTATGGGTTAAAATCGATGGTGTGTATGTGATGGTGTGTGGTGATAAATGACGTGTAGAGACGTTGATGCGAGAGCTTTTTGAGGAAGCTTTGAAGCAGACAGATGTATATTAAGTCTTTGGCTTGCTGCATAAACACCTGATGGATAATTTGTGAACGAATTCGCCTGAACATGGAAAGATGAGGAGTGGAAGTTTGGTAAATGGAAAAAAATATTGATTGACTAAAGAATGTTAGAAACGGCAGAATGTGTCAGCAGCAGGATACAAAACAGAATTCCCTCAAACTCCTGAAAATATATTTCTGAACTCTAAACAACTTCCACTGTTACAGAACAAAAAAAATTCTGTTTTATATTGAAACAAAGAGCTAATGTTTAAAATCTTGATCATTCTGTACTATTTCTTAAATATAAGCAGATTAGTGATTCATACACACAATTTTATTATAATGTCCAATACAAACATCACACTCCATAAAAAATAGTACTGAACTTTATTACAAATATGTAAATATAAATATATGAATAATATTAATAAATATAATGATATAATGAATAAATAATAAATATAACGCTCTCCATGCAGCATGTGGTTTCAGTGATTCACATCCAGAAGCTGCTCTTATGATGACTGCAGACCTTCTCAGCCGTTAGTTCCAGCAATCAACTATCGGTGAAGATTAATCAGCAAAAACGATAAATCAGTCGATGTCTAGATTTGATGAGTCTGATGGATTTGATCTAAAACATTTATGTGGCTGTAATAATGATTATAAATCAGTAGTAATCAGTATTAGTAGAAATATTTACAAATTTTTTTACCGAGGTTTTTATCAGTAAAATCACTCGTCATGAAATCTGTTGTATTAAATAAAACATTTTATTAAGAAATAACAGCATTTCCACTTTTAAAGCCCAGTGTGAAGATTCGATCAGCTGGAGGTGAAGCTCATATCTGCAGTAGATGTGTTAAATGGACCCGTGGATTCAACAGACAGATTTTAATTCATTTTCTATCCACTGAAGCAGCAACACACAGGCCTGTTAGAAACACCCACTGACCTTAACATCTGCCCTACAAATAGGCCCATATGTCGAACTGACACTAAATCTGATGTTCTCTATTTACACCAAAACCTTCATCCCAAACACACAGAAAGCAGCAGCATGAGCAGAACTGCTGCTACTTTTCCTGCATCTAATGGAAGGTGCTGGTGGTGATGCTTAGAGCACGAATTCTTAAACAAATGAGTTGCACTCAGTCACTTTATAATAATACATCAATAAAAACATCTGCAGCTCCACCCATAAAGCATCTGGATTTCACTGCAGCATGAACAGACATGAGTTCAGAGAGGTGTTGATTTTCAGAGCAGAGTGAACTGCTTCATCCACAATAAGAACAGAAGAGAATACGGAGATGAAAAGGTCATTATTTATACACTACATGGTCAGAATGATATCCCACCCAAATACCCATTTCAAACTCATTAACACAGACTTCATTCCCTTTAGTCTTTATAACTCCATTTTGGCTGTGGAGATTCGAGCACATGTCAGAAGGTCCATTGTGTCATCATTGTTCCACTTCATCCTGAAGACTTTTAGAAGGTTAAAAGTCTGTTTGTTTGTTTTATTATGTACAGGGTCATGGTCATGATGAAACAGGTTTGAGCTCTTTGTCAACCACAAGAAGACTCCACTGTCTGCAAATAACTCTGCAAGACACAGATCCAGCTGCCATGGGTAAGAACACACACACACACACACACACACACACACACACACACACACACACAGTTGTGTTTTGTGTTAGTATGCTGTAGGTCTGTGTAGCCATAGTTCTCTGTTGTTTTATGTAGCACCTTCTGGTCCACGTCACAAAACGTTATAGTTTGCCAGAACAATCAGCTGATTAGAAAAAATTCACAGGCAAACTATTAAGTTTTTAAATTCTACTGCAGCACACACACACACACACACACACACACACACACACACACACACTTGTGTCTGGTTGCTTTGTTGTAACAGACTGAAGAACTATAGTCTGATGTCCACATCATTTTATGACCACACTGTATTTGTTGCAGAAGAAGTCTCGGTTCAGTATGCACCTCACGTTTCAGTTTAGATGCGAACGTGTAAAACCTGAAATACGTCATTTCTGTCTGACACTGTGCATTTGGGATGATGCAGTCAATGCTTTTACACGTGAACCCCAGACTCAGTATCACCATCTGAAGATTTTATGGATTCAGCTCACGTGGGTTAAACGCTTCAGACGTTAAAGCATGATCTTTGTTTCTAGAAAAGTGCAGCTGTTCCAACACTTTTTCAGAGAGATGAATAATCATCATTTTAGACTTTGATTAATAGATTTGTTTTCTTTGGCAAATAAATACAAATAAGTAAATAATTGATGGATCATCATCATTAGCTGGTGAACAATAAAATATTGTGAGATGATGTGATGAGCTGTGAAACACTAAAGTCTAGAAAAATAGTGATAATAATACATTTAAAAAACAATCTTGTGTGAGTTCTCTGATGAAAACCATTTTCCATCTGTGGTTTAATAAAGTCTCTCCAACTGCAGTCCTGGGGTTCAGTGCAGTCGTGTGTGTGTGTGTGTGTGTGTGTGTGTGTGTGTGTGTGTGTGTGTGTGTGCTGTGCTTCCTGGCAATGCTGCAGAGAAACTCTGCCTTTATCCCATTCATATCAGATCAGGATTAACCACCATTACATTCACCTAAAGTCATCCTTATTATATATATTATAAACCTTACTATTATATTTGTATCATTATTGTTCCCAACTTGTCTTTTTCCTTAAAGGCTCATTTTTAAAGAAATAAAATGTGAACAAACTCAAAGTGAATATAAATTTGTTCACGTGAATCACAATCAGTAACTAATGTAGTTCTAATGTAATTAATCAGTTCGATGTCTGACTTCAGAATATCTTTCTAAAATTACACGACAATAATTTTGATTGTGACAAAACTTTTACACTCATTTAAGACATTTGGAAGTGTGAAAGTTGAACATCAGTGTGGAGACGTCCAGGGATGTCAAACTCACAGTCAAAATATATTAATAAAACAGACATTTATATTTTTCATCTTTGTACCTGTAATATGATTAAACTGTTACAGCATTTGTTCCAGATTCACTGTTTATTATGGAGATGAAATAAAAATCTGAACTATAAGAACTGTAATTAAAACATTAGCTGATAAGATCTGCGATCCAAAGTATATTGTGGAGTGTTGATTTGTAAGCATCTGGTTTTTATGCACATTTTCTTCTCCAAACGAGATCTTATTCATAAATGTTAAAAAAACAAAACAAAATGGTATTCAAACCTTTTGTGACTTAAAAAAAATGAAAAAAAAGAGAATCTATTCACTATAGAAACTGACTTGCATTTAGATGTTACACAGAGCTTAATCACTGCTTTTGGGGATAGTCATGGGAACAAACCATAGAATGAAGAATTCATCATGTCTCTGAAATGTTCTATTCATCAGCACTGCATCTCACACCTGAGATCGATCTTTGGCTCCAATTCATTTCAGTGCAGATTCAAAATTGTGCATTTTAAATGTGTCTTTTCCCAAATCTCTCTCCTCCAAACTAAACGTACTTCTCTCTCTGTACCTTTATTTATCTCTCAGCCTGTCTCTCTGCCCGTCCCTCTACCTGTCCCTCTGCCTGTCCCTCTGCCTGTCCCTCCGCCTCTCCCTCCGTCTGTCCCTCTGTCTGTCCCTCCGCCTCTCCCTCCGTCTGTCTCTCTGCCTGTCCCTCTGCCTCTCCCTCCATCTGTCCCTCCGCCTGTCCGTCCCTCTGCCTGTCCCTGCCCGCCCGTCCCTCCGCCTGTCCCTCCGTCTGTCCCTCCTCCTGTCCCTCTGCCTGTCCCTCCGCCTGTCCCTCTGTCTTTATGCTTTAGTGATGAACATTTGCTGCAGTCAGAATGGTTCATTTTCAGTCTGAATTTATTCCCCTGTTTTATTCGTACACATTGATGATGGATGAGAACACCACTGAACATCTATCCGGGTTTGAGTTGAGCCGAATCCAGGCTTCTCTTATCTATGGCTATAATATAAATCTAGAAAATTAGAAGCTATTAAACTGCTGACCAAAGCACATAATGAAGGTGTGTGGGTTGAGGTTCTGATACTCATCCACAAATATCTATATTTTGTATACATTTTTTATTTACTTTTTAAAACATGGAAGTTGCACCTTTTGATAAGATACGTGAAGTTCATGGACAAATAATCTTTCATCCAGATATTTTTCATAATTCCTCAGTTTGTGGACACTGATATCTCCAGGCTCCATCATGCCTGTACTAGCATCTGGCTCTCTGTTTTTAGTTAAACCGTTAGAGCTACTGGGTCTGAGTCTCAGATGTGTATGGTTCTCAACTATCTGAGATGCTCTCTCCTGAGCAGATGCTCCTGCTTTAGTCATGCTTATTCTCCCAACCATGTCAATCGCTTCTAAACAGCTGTGTGTACATTTCAGCTTTCTGTGGCTTCCTGCAGGATGCATAAACAGTTCTGGCTTTCCTTTTAAACTCCTGCAATGTTATATAATTTAAAATTAGCTGCACATTACCTTCACTGCCAATTACAGCATGAAATTCAAACCTTTTCTGGGTTTGTCACACCAGAGAACACACATTATTCTTTCTTAATCTTATTTCTACTCCACTCTATACTTCTTCTCTTTTGTATAAAAATGAAGAGTTTCACCCTTTTTCAATCTCACGGTTGCACTTTGCAGATTCAGTATTGAGCATTCATTCTTTACTCTCCTGGGTTTAACCAGTGATCTGTGTCTTACAGCCTGAGTTCAGGCATCAATGTGCTGAAAAGGAAACCCTTACGGAGTAGAGAGATGAAGAGCATGGCAGAAGGAAGATGACCCATGACTCAGTCTGTGTTTCTCAGAAAGGTCCCACCTGGACATCTGAAAGAATACACACGAAAACCCAACACTCTCACAACATGCACACCGAGTGTGGTTCAGCTTTACACAACATTACACTTTGGAAAAGTAATTTATATCCACAATATCCAGTGTCACTCTGAAGATGATTGGTTTTGAATCCTGTTTCTCTCATTGTTTCCCTTGCAAACCAAAGATCTACATCTACATTTAAAGCTCAAGTGTGGCAATATCTAGAACTAAATGTGTTTTACAAATAAGAATTAGACTGGTGGTTGGTACACTGCTGTCTGTGAACTGGAACTTCAATCTGTGCCAGATGACAAGATGAGCCTGGTGTTGGAGCAGTTGGTCCTACATGCTGTGGACATCAGTGCATGGCGAGCTGCCTGAATGCAGCACAGATTGTTTTACACTTAGAAGATATTCCATATTCTGGCCTTGGAAATCAACTAATGCTCTGTGTCTTATAATGTTTCTGTAACGATCTATTGTAAAGTCTTATTCCAGCCTCATTAACATGGTGGTAAACATCTGTCCAAAATGAACTCGATCCCAGTAAACTCATGCCTGATTCTTCTTGCTCAAGTTGTTATTTATTATCACTTAAAAATGTTGCCAAAGCTGTTCTTACACTTTTAGCTTTAAGCATATACATGAAAGTTTAGTATTAGGGAATAGAATGTAATATGAAGCTGGGCAACATTATCACCCAGTATAATCCCAAATGAGACATAAATCATTTCAGTGTCGCATGCTTTTACTGATATCATCGTCAAAGAAACAGAATGATGACATATTATGACTAAAAGTGAAGGAACGTAGTGCATCTGTTATTTTCTTATATTTCTTATTATATCTTTTATATCTAATATGTGAATATGAATATGAAGTAGCTGATAGTCATTAAAGTTATGCATTATACTTCATCCCAGACTTTGGACTCTGAAAAGCATTCAGAATTTGAATGTTTGGATTAAAAGGTTGAACATTATGACAGAGGTCAGTGTCTAACTAATCTTCCAGTTTTGTGTAATTAAGAGTAGATCAAGGTTTTCTGTCAGTGGAAAATAGACTGTAACCATAAATCTACAACGGAAGAAACTATAAACTAAAGTATAAATCCATCATATACAGTATTCATAGCTTCCCTGTTCTGTTTCATATCCATAGTCATAGTGGAAAATAGAGGCGCTGTCCAAGGTGATAGCCAATTTCACTAAAATATTGTGTGTGTGTGTGTGTGTGTGTGTGTGTGTGTGTGTGTGTGTGTGTGTGTGTGTGTGTTTTACTTTTCCTACAGTAAAGTAGACAGTGCCATGAATCAAGTACTTCATGGTGTCCTGGCACACAAAGTATGGAAGAAACTCAGCACCAGCAGTGATGATGAGCATATCTGGTAAATAAAGCAGTGATAAACAGATGTGTATGAACACACACTCTGAATGTGATTTTAAAGATTCAACAAAACACCACAAACCAACTGGAAATAATTACAACTGAAATATAAAATATTTGTTAACTTATTTACTAATAATCCTAATAAACTTATACGCAGTTACTACTATGAGAGTAAACCTGGGACTGAAATGATGTTCTTATTTAGAACATTGATGTAAGTATTAAATGAGAATGAGAAGGTTTTTAAATATTCCATCACAGAACTGAAGCAGTCACTAAAGCACCCAGGCTGGAACATCACTCACAAATTGCTGCTGAACCACTCTTTACTTATTTATTCATTAAATGTAAAAATACATTCAAAAAAGCAAAAAAACCTGATTTCCTCAGAAGTGTGTTTACACTATACAAGCTCCCTTTTCATCTATCTGAACACAAGATCACATTGCTGCATTGTTTAATATCAGCTACCTCTTAGACATGCCCATGTGAGGACAATCATGAGAAAGCACCATTGGGGGAGGAGTTCACAATAAGAGATATTTACTAAAATAATTGTAAGTGATTATATGTGAAATAGACACTAAAATCAATCCAATCCAATCATCCAAAAAAAACACAAACCAAATCCCGAAATGTTTTAGAAACATGTAAACAATAAAAGGGAAAAGGGAGGCTGGTCTAACAAGTGCAGCAGGAAATATGTTTACTGGCAGAAGAACACAGCAAGTCCAGAACTGAGAGACAAAGAGCAAGACGATGCCCTTCTGTCTTCTGTCTCATAGATCACAGTCCTTCTGTTTCTCAAGTCTGGCTGCCCTTCTGTCGCTCTCTCTCTCTCTCTCTCTCTCTCTCTGTTTCCAGTTCTTTCTGTCATTTTGAAGGATCACAGACACAATCTCCTTCTCCCTCTGAAGGTGTAAATATCTCCTTTCTCCACATGAAGCATTGAAAAGTCCCTCTCTATATAGTATAGTTGACATCTATCTTCTCTTACGATCTGAACCAACAGAGGTACCTTCTCTCTCCCACTGGAGCATCTCATACATCTCTTTTCTCTGTGCCATAATGCTTATGTGAAGTCTCTCTAAAGTATCATCTTTTTCCCCCCAAACCTCACCAACACACACTCTCTTCCTGGGATTTCAGGATCTCCCTCTCAGTCTCCATCATACACAACAGCTATTTATCCTTCTCTCAAACCACTTCTTCTTTTAAACAATGGCAGGATTATTGCTTCACACTATCCAATTTATTCTCTCTCTCATAGATCCCATCATTCTTCACTCCTCCAAATCCCTCCTCTGTTTATCCTAATCATCCTTCCTCATTTATTCCAAACACATCACGTTTCATAACCGCCTCCTGATATATTCACCCTAAACCCTCTTTCCCACCTCGCATTCATCTCAATTCATCCCATCTTCTCCTATTAACACCTCCCACCCCTCTTCATCCATCTTCCCCACCTCCCTCAGTTCAGTTCAGTTCAGCTAAATACAACTTTACACAACTTTTACTTTTAGGACAATTTCATTTCTTGACTAAATTGAAAAGCATCTCCCTTTCTGACCTGCAGGCATCACCCTCAAGCAAACCATGAAACCATGAGAGCCACACTGTTCCTCATCTTTCATAATCCCCTCAGTGGCTCTTCCACAGTAATGGAGTGTCGTTTTACTACACTGATAATTGTACAATCTCTTATAGAAGATAACTAACTGAAGATGCTCCGTGATTAACTTCACAAAGGTCTTTAGATTGATTTCTTCATGCCTCCTATATGATTTCACTTTCAGACTACCATGAGCTCATCTTATAGACATATATATACACACTGGAGCTGCATTCAGATCAAGAAATCGAGCTTTATTAAGAACTCATCTACGCTGCATTATAAATGTTATTTGTGGCTCTGATAAGTGACTGCAAACTTCTCTCATGTCTCTTAATGTCATTTAGTTGAATGTTTTACAGTGAGTTTAGTTTACAAGCATAGAAGTTGAACATGAGGACACTTTCTAATGAAGGTTAATAGCATGTCCTTATCATTTTGACGTGGCTTGTTGTCAATAAACCTTAAAAACCAAACAAACAAACAAATAAACACCCATTAATATTTATAAATGTATAAATACACCCCAGTGCACGTTGTTAATTATACATGACTGTACAAGATGCTCTAAAGTCCTCTGAGAGACTCAGTTTCAGTATTCATGAGCATCTCTGCTTTATCAAACACACTTCAGCTAATGTTGAGTATTTTGCTGAGTTGTGTTGCTGGTTTCTATGGCAACAACAGTCTCTTATCATTTGGTTGGGTTTAATTTGCATGCTCGGTTTTCTGATGAGAATATTCTGTACATGACTGAGAATAATATCACAGAAATAATACTGTAAGAAAACAAGCAGGGAATTAAAACTCCATGATAAAGAATCAGAATATTTCTACAATTATACTTCATGCTTCTACATACACATCTGGAACTTAACCAGAAGGAGGAAAAGAGGAAGAACAAGGAGGAGGTTTATGGATGTGGTGAGGGAAGACATGCAGGTGGATGGGGTAAAAGAGGCAGATGTAGAGGACAGGGGGGTATGGAGACGGATGATCTGCTGTGGCGCCCCCTAATGGTAGAAACCGAAAGAATAAGAAGAAGTAGAAGAAGAACAAGAAAAACAAGAAGAAGAAGAAGAAGGTTAGTTAGGTATTCACAGAGCATCTGGTTATTCTTTATGGCCCCTTGGGTACATGGACATTCCATAGAGGATGAATTTGAGCTACGCGGAGTTTGCTAACAGAAAGTGAAAGCGCTGAACTGTAAGTGTCACACTGTCTGATGGCTTTTGGAAAAATAAATTAATAGAAATCATGTCCCAAAGTCACTGCACACAGACGTGTTATAAACCTTACAAAGAAAACAGAAGCATCTGAATGGACGCAGTGTTCACACCGTAACTCAGGCAGCACAGATATAAATTCCACAATGTTCAGTAAAAAGAAGCAAATTTATATAAGAGCAAAGAAAAAGTTTTAAACGCAGAGGAACAACAGTAAACTTCCTGCAAGATGCTGAACTTACATTTATAAAATTCATGAAAGAAGTATTTCTTTAAGTGCAAAAAAGAAAAGGTGATACTGTCAGGATTCCTGCCATCAAATGTCTACTGGTAATAGTTTTGTTCTTTCTTTCTTCGTTCTTTTCAGAGCTTTAACCAGTTCTCTCAGCACCACAGCGTTTAATCACACGAGGTTGTGCAACAGGGAACACAGAATGAGAGAATCTCAATTCATTCAATACTGTTATTGTTATAATACAACAGACGTCATCATGCTTTAGATAACAAAGTCACTTAGCATTAATTATTATAAAGATGTCAAAAGAAACATCTGTGGACTTCAATAAAACGTGTGTGTTGAATCAGTGTGATGAAAACGAGGCTGTACAGAGCAGCTCTGTGCTGAAATCTGTTATAGTCAAACTATTGAAACTATTCTTTCTTCTCTCACACAAACACAAATATACTGAAGTTCAGTGTGAAATGATAACTAACTCGAGGATGGAGATACAGCATGGTGAAAAAGCAGGTTTTGTGCTCTGGACAGATGTTCAGGGACATTTAATATAAAATCAATGCTTTATAACAAATCAAGGTTCCTGATTATTTTCCATGTTTAAAGCTTTCTTTGATAAGCACAATGAACTTATCGAAATATGGATGATCTCCTGCCTTACGTGGATTCTTTACACAAATCATGCTGAAGTTTGTTCAGTTGTTATTGAGACTAAGTGAACTTCACCCAGTGCACCTTTAGACCATGTGATACGAACGATGGCAGAAGCACAATTATACAGATGTTTACATTCATCTGAGCAAATAAGAGCACTCTGTTCATAAAAGAACAAAAGAGAGAGATTTTCACTACAGAATCTTCTGCTCTGAGGATCGTAGTAAAGCAACTCAGCAACAATATGATCGTTCCTCTTCAATCATCTACGTATGTGCACACATTCATAAATGTCATATACAATATGGTATATATTCTATACAATGGAAGTTGTTTTTATTTCTACGCACTACTGAAATACACGACTGAAATATTCACACTTTATACACTACATGTGATTCGCTCAGACCACGAGGTTCCAGTAAGCTGCCTTCTGAAATGCTACAAGTTCCTACTAAACTGATGAAACCGATCTGTTTATATACATTTCTATGATACATTCAAGACTTTCCAACTTTTTACCGCTAAAATGTCCATAGCTGAACGTAGATGGAACACTTTGTTGAGATTAGAGTCCAATCCTGTCCATGAAGATCTGCGTGGCTACAGGATCACTTTCAACAAGTAAACACCACATCTGATCATTTATTATTGGTCAGAAACATCTGATTATAAAAGTATAATCTTTATATTGTCTTTTTACAGTCTGAATAGAAATATTTGTGATTTTATAAAGGTGCAGTTGAATCTGCAGAGCTGGTCAGGTTTCAGGCGATGGTTCTACTACTGAAATGTCACTATGATGGATGTTGGGGTCAGAACAAAAATATATATATATATATATCTGACGACCCAATGTGAATTTATCGATGGTGTACAGTAAATAACACTGTTTCTGTTCATATCACAGACTTTTCCTTTGAGCTCTGAAGAAAGAGCGACAGTTTCTTGATCCTAAACATCTCCAGAGCAGGTTTTAGCATCTCAGATGTCCAGTTTTTAGAAGCTGTAGCCATAAATCAAAACATCATGCAACAACAATTTTCCTCATGAAGTGAAATGTGGTGTGTGTTGCTTTTCACTGATTTTCTCATTCGGACATGTGCTGGTTTCTTTCACTGGTGCAAAATGCTTCATGTAGCAAGATGCTGATTTATTAAGAAGTCCTGCTTCCTGCTCCTAACTCTGCTTGAATCCTCAGATCTTCCCACATGCCTTTTTACGAGGATGAGGAGAAAGTGTACAGTCATCTGAACTCGTGCCTGTTCTCAGTCTCTTATTCTAATCTTTGTAAGATGTTCTAGAATTCCGTGGTGGATATCTGCGTGACCTCAGACTGCAGATCTTGTTGTATTTGTGAGTGGGATCCCGGTGGGATCCGTTCCAGGCCTAGTCATACTGGAGTCCTTCCTGCCTGGGATGGAGCACAAACTGATGCTGGTTCCTGGTTGGCATTCCTGGTTCTGGAAAGGCTGTTCTGTTCTATCCTGGTTCGGAATGGTAGACAGAACTCCCTGAAGCACCTCTTGAAGTTCTCATCAAGGAAGGCATAAAGAATGGGATTGAGGCTGCTGTTGGTGTAACCGAGGGCAATGCACAGGTGCCAGCTGGCGATTACGAACGGATTCCTCTGATCAATCTCCACCAGGGTTTTGATGATGATGAAGATGTGAATGGGTGTCCAGCAGATGATGAAAGCCGCCACCACGACCAGCACCATGCGAGTGATGCGACGCATGTTCCTGTCCTTCTCCTTAGAGCCAGAGAGAAGGCGAACGCTGCGCAGGCGAAGGATCATCAACCCGTAGCAGATTGTGATGACGAGGACCGGCACCACAAAGGCGAAGATGAAGACACAGATTTTTGTAACCGTGTCCCAGTACCAGTCAGGATCAGGAAACTTCAGAGTGCAGACTGTTTTTCCTGGAGGGAATTATGTTTAAAATTTTATCTTTGTTACAACAATAACAGTGTTTATGTTGTGTATAGTATATAATTTCTTATATAGGATTTATATAACAGCGCCCACTGTTGCTCACCTTGCTCCGTCACCTTGGTAACGGCCATGATCATTATGGGCACTCCGATGGCGGATGAAAGAATCCAGACACACACGTTGATGAACTTGGCCTTGACTGGAGTCCGGAACTCGAGCGCTCTGACTGGGTGACACACAGCGATGTAACGATCGACGCTCATCATGGTCAGGGTGAAGATGCTCGTGAACATGTTGTAGTAGTCGATAGCAATAATGAGTTTGCACAAGGGCTCCCCAAAAGGCCAGGTGTTCATCAGGTATTTAGCGCTCTGGAAGGGCAGTGTGCTGGTGGCCAAGGCATCAGCCAAAGCCAGGTTAAATATGTAGATGTTTGTGGCAGTTTTCATCTTGGTATATCTGCCAAAAAAACACATACAGAGAATATATTCATAATACGAGGTTCATCACAAGAAATTCCTAAAATTTAATCTCTAGCCTGCTCATGCGGTTGGATAATTACAGTGAAGTCAGGATAAAAAACCCTCCTGGGTGAAAATGTTTCACTTTTTATGCACAGGAAACTACAATCATGATATTATAAAATATATAAATAAAAAGCAGGAGATTTTATACCAGCTGTCTTCAGAATCATCCTGTAGGATCACATACTTTTCCCCATGTAAAGACCCAGTGAAGGAAATGTGAACCATAGCAACCCGCTTTCTCAAGCCATGATTGGAGGATTTGTGGGTTAAAGCACTGCTCGGAGATGCTGTAGAACATGTAGCACTTAAAGCCACTCAAACCAGACAGACATTTCAGCAACGCTTTCAGGGCAGATTGGTGTATGAGTGAGCGAGATTCCTGTTTCTATTACCATCATCATTTTTGTCTGAAACACTTTTCACAGTGAAGTCGCGAGTATTTAGGAGCTTTAGAGGCGTCTCAAGACATTACTGAACAAAGGCACATGGATTTTTTTATTCTTGTCAATTTACTAATTTTATTCAGTGAAATGTAAATTACTACATGTGTACACCTGGACCAAAAAATGGAGGAGATCAAAATACTAAATATGAATCCTCAATCGTTTTAACAATAAAAGTCATCAGTGAGAAAATGATCAGGAATGAAACGGATTCACTCCTGAGACGACTTCTTGTAGACCTGGAGAACATCATGATCATGATTTAGAGGTTTAATATAAAATGAACATAAAATAAAACTGGGTGTAAAATAAATGACCAATGATCTCTAAAGATCTACAGGAGAGATCTACAGAGAGAGCTCTACGGAGAGAGATCTACAGAGAGATCTACAGAGAGATCTACAGAGAGATCTATGGAGAGAGATCTACAGAGAGATCTACAGAGAGATCTACGGAGAGAGATCTACAGAGAGATCTACAGAGAAAGATCTACTGAGAGAGATCTACAGAGAGAGATCTACAGAGAGAGATCTACAGGAAGAGATCTACAGAGAGAGATCTACAGGAAGAGATCTACAGGAAGAGATCTACAGAGAGAGATCTACAGGAAGAGATCTACAGAGAGAGATCTACAGAAAGAGATTCCAATTTTAACATCATTTAGCATCAAACCAAGTAATAATAATACTAGAAAACTGCAGGAAGGGAAACGTGGCTGCTCCTGAATATCACATTAGATTAGTTTCTGAATGATTTTTGTTGCTTTATCACAGTGACTGTTGTGCAGCTACATTACAGAAATCACTCAATCTGTAGGATTAAAAGCATTTCGGTACAAAAACCCAGACCACAGACACTCAAATCACCTCCAATTATTAGTATTTATTTCACAATCTGAGCATTTACATTTTTGACAACTGAGCAGGGAAGGGTTAAGGGCCTTGCTCAAGGGCCCAGCAGTGGCCGCATGATAGTGGTGGGATTTGAACCTGTGACCTTTTGATCCAAAGTCCAAAGCCTTAACCACTGAGCGACTGCACTGACCTGGTCTGCTATTCACAACCCCCTGTTAGAGTGCAGCACTTTTGCTTATGACTTTCACAGCAGGAATCTCAGCGTGATCACGGCACTTTTCACCATTATTCATTACGCTACTCAATTACAGATTGACTTATTGACCCTCCACTCTCCATCTCTAAACCAGACCTACAGTTCAAACTCATCAATCAACCAGCTGAGTCTAATAATCAATCCCAGAGACACTGAAGGTGTAGTTTTAGGAAAAACCCGCAGATCATTTCTGAGCTGCCTTCAGTCACGACACGTAGAGTTTATTCTTCCAAATTACTCACTAGAGAAATCAAAGAGCAGAACTCATCACTGCTCTTACACTTTAATATGCTTCTGAAGCATGTGCTGAGGGGATCACGTGACCTGAAGAACTGAATATTCATGATCTCCTTTTCTCATTAACTACTGACTCACTGGAACACACAGCATTTTATTTTATTTATTTTATTTTTAGCATTTTAAAGTGCATTTTATTATCACAGAGGTGTCAAATATTCCCTCAGGATCATGAGTGTGTTAATGATGAATGAATGAATATTTTTGTCATTTGTCAAAAACCCAGATTTTTTCATGTTGTCTCAGTACATGGTCCCAATTCTACACCAACCAAATGTGTGCCACTGTGGTCAGTGTAAACTGTGCCATATTACGAGCATAATGTTGTTCAGCAACACACTACAGAACGTTTATTTTACAGATGCCCTCATTCATAGTGACCGACAAATATTTCATTTACACCAGGATCTCCAACGACCTAAATATCTCGCAAACATCTACGCAGAAGATACACAGCATGCACAAATTACTTGTTTGCTAATTGGGAAGGAAGGTTGTATTTTGTTGCTGTAATATTGCAGCTGAATAATTGCTTACATACAATAAAGGCTAAAAAGATGCACAATAAAAAAGTTGCCTTGTGCCAAGATCTTCATTACCACAAGCTGCATTAAGATCTAATTAGAAGATCAACACAGAACTGTGTTTGCAGTGGTTCTCTTTCAGGAACTCGAGCTTTGGGAACGCGCCCGCGCTGTGCACGCGCTCAAATAATCTGTGTAATCAGTCAGAAACTGGACGCTGGCTGTCGCCGGCGGGTGACGTCACGAGCAAACAGTATAAAACGCACACGGAGCGAGGCGCGCGCCAGCTTCTGTTTGGTCACGAAGCGCTCTGTGTGTGTTGAATTGTCTGTCAAAAAAAAAAATATATATATATATATATATATATATACACATACATACACATACACATATACGTAAATAAAATTCCTGAGACCTGAGAGAACCGGCTGCATGTCAGTGTCATCGCTCAGAGGAAGTGCTCGCGCTGAGCTCCTGGGGCTCGCATATAGACCCCGCAGAGGGTTCGAGACGGGTTTGTCCCTTTCTCCAACCTCACCTGCTCGGTCCAGTACTCGCTCACAGGCTCGGGAGCACGCGGTTCGGCGCATTAACTCCGCTCCTCCTCCGGGCGCTTCGCCTGCAAGGCTGGAGAAGCTATGGGGTTGGGGGCGGGGCTTATTCCAAATGGTAAAATAAATATAAAAACAATTTCTTAAAAAGAATAAGTCAGGAAGAATTTTCGGGGGTTGTGACCTGCGCCGTAGCCGAGCTACATAACTTGGCCGGCTCATGAGCAGAAAGTCCCCCTGAACACTGTCCGGGTCTCCCGGTGTCTCCACACCTGCACACAGGTGTCATGATCTTTTTGACGCAGTATTGACACGTCATTTGGCGGAAAGAACACGGGCTGAAGAGACGCTCGTGAGTGATCTCTCTCTCTCTCTCTCTCTCTCTCTCTGAACTGATTGGACACGCGTTCCCAAAGCGTTCCGACGCACCTCGCGTTCCTGAACGGGAACGTCTCTAGGTTGTGTAACTCTACACCCCTGAGGTGATGCAGGTTATATCGGGAACTCGAGCTGCGGCGCAACGCTTTGGTGTGTTCCCCACGCAGCGTCTCGTTCCCTCGGGGAAACAGGGTTACACAACCCTCCTGTAACATAGAGACGATTTCTGCCTACAAGCTGATTCAAGTGCATGATTTTTAATCTAGAACCTGGAGCTGCTTGCACGCAGAAACAGTGCCGTTGCTGCACAATGTCTTCAGAAGGAGGCAGTTTGGAGAGAAGTTTGTAGAGAATGTGATTAAATGAAGTGAATAAACATCTTCAGACTCCTGCTTAGATTTCCATATAATAATGGAATAAACATGTCTTTTCACATCTTCACTTTTGCAAGCTCAGCAGTCTGTCGCATGCTGATCAATACTGTACTACTAGAACATTTCATTTGGAACATAAATAAAACACACTAAATGACTCAAGTGTAGATTTGTGGTGTGAAGCAGGCAATCTGCTGCCAATTACATTACTCGTGCCAATTCTGCCCTTTTTCTAATCAATCGATTTCTATACTGATGTAAACCTGATTCAGTTACACTCGTTTCCCAGCACTGCTCAGTGCCATCGTAATACTCCAACCGACTGAACTCGGCGCTGAGCTTTAATCTGGACACACTTTAGATCACTGCAATAAATTGTCTGGTGCGGTCGAATCGGCGTCTGATCGAGAGAAGTGTTGGGCACGGAATAACAGACTCAAAAGAATATTCTTTATGATCCATGATGATTTCCATAGATGTTTCTGTAGCTGTACCAAGCATTCCCATAGAGTTCATGTACTTAATCTGTACATAAAAAACAGTCCTGCTGCACCACCTGTCCTGCTGTACCACCTGACCTGCTGTACCACCTGACCTGTCCTGCTGTACCACCTGTCCTGCTGTACCACCTGACCTGCTGTACCACCTGACCTGACCTGCTGCACCACCTGACCTGACCTGCTGTACCACCTGACCTGCTGCACCACCTGACCTGACCTGCTGCACCACTGACCTGACCTGCTGCACCACCTGTCCTGCTGTACCACCTGACCTGTCCTGCTGCACCACCTGACCTGCTGTACCACCTGTCCTGCTGTACCACCTGACCTGCTGTACCACCTGACCTGACCTGCTGTACCACCTGTCCTGCTGTACCACCTGTCCTGCTGTACCACCTGACCTGCTGTACCACCTGACCTGACCTGCTGCACCACCTGACCTGACCTGCTGTACCACCTGACCTGACCTGCTGCACCACCTGTCCAGCTGTACCACCTGACCTGCTGCACCACCTGACCTGACCTGCTGTACCACCTGACCGGACCTGCTGTACCACCTGACCTGACCTGCTGCACCACCTGACCTGCTGTACCACCTGACCTGCTGTACCACCTGACCCGACCTGCTGTACCACCTGTCCTGCTGCACCACCTGACCTGTCCTGCTGCACCACCTGACCTGTCCTGCTGCACCACCTGACCTGACCTGCTGCACCACCTGTCCTGCTGCACCACCTGTCCTGCTGCACCACTTGACCTGCTGCACCACCTGTCCTGCTGCACCACCTGACCTGACCTGCTGCACCACCTGTCCTGCTGCACCACCTGTCCTGCTGCACCACCTGACCCGCTGCACCACCTGTCCTGCTGCACCACCTGACCTGCTGTACCTGTACAAACTCGTCCATTAATCCTATAATAAACTGCAGCAGAATGAGCTTCCAGAACAGCTTCCTTACGCCTCGACCCAGATTCATTTAAATAGTTCTGCATTTTTATTTTAAAATTCTCTCCGTCTCCAACATTCTCTAAAAAAATATCTTTTCCACACTGGAACATCTGAAAACACTTCCTGTCTCTAACTGAAGCAGATGCGGAGGAAAAGCAGTATTTACATGGACATGGAGACCCGGGACTATGAAGATGTTTGTTTTGGGTCACATGACTGCATCACACTGCTATAAAATACACATATATTTAAATCTCTTTTTTTTCTTTTTCACTTCACACAACATGGAAATGTAATTTTTTAAACAAAGCAAAAATCCACACACTGAGATTCATGCACGGGCTACAGCTTGTACACCAAGGAGAAGGTTTTCAAATGTACTTAAATAAGGAATTGTTCCTGAAGGATTTCCATGGATTATTGTTCTGATAATGTCTCCTACAAGGTTTAACCTGAGATACAATCTGGTGATGGTGATTTACATTATTCAGATACTCATTTAACTGTTCAATGAGCTCTAAAGTCCTGTGAATGTGGGCGTGGTCACTGTGGAAGAGATACTTCCATCAGGAGAGAAATGCACCATCACAGGAATCTGATCAGACTGTAAGGTGAGCGATGGATTGAAACCAGGCCACATTAGATATCAGATCCATTACATGCATTTCATTGTGATTGATTTTTATTTAAAAGAATGTACTGAGGAAATACATGAATAAATGTATTGGGATAAACTGTAAACTAATTTTATAGCAGTGCAAATCATCCTCTTACAGAAACACTCAGTTTTATTTCGTTATTTTCTTTAAATTATTCACAAGGACAATCACCTTTCAGCACAATTCCCTCCGGGGGAGAACATGTGCACCGAGAACATTTTATGTTGAAAGGAAACGACATGACTGTAAATAAATCATGTTTAGTTTACTCAGGAATGATTGGCAGGTTTAATAAAGTGAAAGATAAAAACTATATAAAAAAAAATGTCCATATTATTAATCCGTTTAATTTCCTAGTGAATAATAATAATAACACAGATGAACTCATTCACTGAAGAAAAAAATCAAAAAGTCATAAAATCAAATGTGTGAAAAAATGATTGCAGCATTTTTATGTTTGAACATTTGTCAACAAAATCCTACCGAGTCTTCTATAAAGCTTGAAGATGAGATTCTATGAAGCTTCAGAAGAAAAGAGAGCAAGGAACCTGAGAGCGCTTGTCATTACAATCTTGGTTTATCCTCTTGTTGACCCTCTTCTCCAGTTCAGCCCACAGCTCTTCAATACCGTGTAAGTTATGCGACTGAGGTGCTCACGTCAAAATCACATTCTGTGGCCATGAATCCAAATAAGGCTGCCAAAGCCTCCAGAGAAAAGAAACAGCCCCACATCATCACTGATCCTCAAACATCCTTTAGAAGAAAAACAGCTGCAGATCACCACAGATCCTTGAGCAGCTGGGATTAGGGTTCTTTTCTGTATTGACTCACCTTAAATATTTAATGTTCAATGTTTCAACATCATAAAGCAAAGTCCAGCACTTGGATGAGTAATGAGATAACAGGAGGACTTCAGGCACAGACAGGGAGCGAAGAAAAACCTTGTTATGCCTCTTATTGGATAATTAGAGAATTAGGAGGGAAAGTAACAATACTATAATAACAACATGTAGAGATCTGAAATCTGTTCTTATATAAAATAGAAACTGATTTTCTGATCTGATGATTTGCTTTGTAGTGAGTGTGTTAGATTTCATCCATAAATACATTCATTCATATTCATGCTGCTTATAATTAAAGAAAGGCCACGATACGAGAGACACGTTCAATAATCAATTCCAGTGACAGTGTGTGGGAATCACACACTTCATCTTCTCCCAGACAGATTCGTTACAGCTCCAGGTTCATGCATGTTGGTGTCAGAGAAACTTTCCATACCTGCTGATCTCCCAGGATGTTCATGCAACAGTTTAGAGTTTAAAATGTGGCAATGAAGAGAAAAGATCCAGTGAACAAGTCGAGCAAAGAGAAGATACGCATAAAGGAATATAAACATCTTCTCTGTTCATGCATTAATGAATCTGCATTAGACTCCAGTTCTGTGGATGGAAACGTCTTGCTGATGATGGAGGTGAATGGAGATTGATCAGAGAATAACTCTGATATTCACTCTGTAGTGAGCAGAAAATGTGTAACATGTTGAAACCTTGAGGAAGAGGGAACACAACTAGAGAAGGCCACACCGGGCTTCACTTCTGTCTAAGAACATGAAGCTCAGGCTGCAGGATACAGACTCATGTAGACTGGAGAAACGGAGCCTGGTCTGATAAGTCCTGCTTGATTTCCATAATCCCATCTGAGCAAGAACTCACATTCAGTTCTCTCTGATACATTTTGTCTTCACAAAGCAAATTATATTTATTCTTTCTAATTTTCATGTTGGAAAGAACAGTGGGTGAGGAACAGGCACATCTTCAGCTTCAGTAATCACACAGAGAGCTCTTTCATTTCAAACACTGCAGGGTGATGGAATTGTTCCTCTCCTGACAAAGCAGGTTTTATCGAGTCAGCAGCAGGAAGTGGAGTCACTTGCAAAATCCTAAGAACATTTACACAGTATTGCATGAGCAGGAGTGCAGATAGAGTGGAGATCCAGAGACACAGTATTCATGAGCAGGAGTGCGGATAGAGTGGAGATCCAGAGATGATTTGTGCAGCATGATAGTTTCAGGTGATCAGGTTATCTCTGTGCTTCTGAACACTCTTGCTGGATTTGAGCGGTCAGTTGTCTATAAGATGAACAGTATTATACATATATTAGGGCTTTTGGTGATAAAATGATTTTCTCTCGCTGTATGTGTGTTATGTGAGTTTGTTGTTAGCATGCAGGCGTTTCTGATTCCTGAACACAGCAGTAGATCCAATGAGCCGAGGGAACACTGTTCAGCAATCTCACTTTTCCCCCCAGCTGTTATAATGAGGAACGATTATACAGATTATTATGCGCATTTGCATCTGCATGTTAAACAACTTTATATAAGCAAGTAAGAAAAGTATTTACAATTTCAACCAATGCCTTCATACATGAACATCTAAATCACTGCTTTTTACTTCAACTGTGCAGTTTCAAGTCTTTTTGGAGTTAATCTGGAACCTCTGAAATTGAATCTAGAGCATGTGGAGTAGATACGCCTCAACCACACCCATTCAAACCCTTTGTAATAAAATCGAATAAATATTAATATATTAATAAAGAAGTTGCTTTTCTTTGGTTCCTGGACTTGTTGTTCATGTTAATTATAAAGATTAGAACAAGATTAATAATATAAAGTGATTATGTGAATCATAGCAGCACCACGGTCAGGACCAGGCTCTAGAACCGATTCAGCACCTTCTGATCCACACCTCATTAACACTGATTTATGTGTGGATTTAAATCAGAGCTCTGAGAAGCTCAGCAGTTATGAGATATAATGAGTTTGGCTTGAGGCACCAAAGTGTTCGCTTGCTGGTGTGGGATTTGAACTCACAGCCCTCAGATCAGTTCTCACAGTATTACCTTTTAAACCTCTACTGTATATACGCTTTTCATTCATCTTCATTAACTGCTTGATTCTGCTTTATTGTTCATCTCATCCCAGGAACTCTGAAAACTCGGATACAAGAATCTATAACATCAGAGACTGAGCAGTTTGGGGGAGGAAACTGTAGAATCCAAAGGAAACCCATTTAAGACCCCATTCATTACTGTAATAATTATTTAACCCTTTCTGCTACTGCTGTTCTACTGAAATTCGATTTATTGAACATTTTTAATCAGTATGAGCAAATCAATCTTTAGTGAGAAAATGATCAGAAATGAAACATAAGCACTTCTGAGGTTTACTGTTTAAAGATCATCACTGACTCTTATTCCTGTAAAAAGCTCTCCTCAAGGTTCCTCACAAGACTTCAACACTCACACAAAACAAAGCTCTTCTATAAGAACCTAATTAATCGATCTGCTTCATTCACCAGCATCTCCTGCCCAGTGAATTGTTGTTAAGATCATTAAAGGCGTTATATGTTGTTTTGAGT
>NC_060912.1:235640-253140 GCF_014805685.1 Silurus meridionalis | reverse complement strand
GAGGAAGGAGTGAAGGAAGGAAGGAGGGAGAGAGGGAAGGAAGTCTATGTGGGTGAATATTTCCTGGTTTATTGTATATTATGTTTTGTGTCTTTTGTTGAAATCTTTACAGTAAAATACTTCATGGTCTCTACTACGAGTGTAAAACTAAATTATCAAACTTTTGTCACAAACCCAACAATGATCCCAATCATTTAATATTAAAGAATAAAATCAGCTGAAAATAATGAATTCTCTCTCTAATAATTACAGTTTGTGCAAATAAAACATGGCTACTATACGATTTTCCTGCATTTTCTGCATGTGGATATCAGAGCAGGTGATCTCAGTGTGGAATCACGTTTTGTTTTGAAACGAACACAAACACACTGAGGCTCGTAATTATCTTCAGCTTTAATTAAAAATAGATGGACGTTCCTGTTCCAGAAGGCAGAGCCTGAGCGAGTCTTCATGCTCTGATAATGTTCACACTCAGTGAAGTTTAAATCAGCTTCATATCGATGAAGGGTTTCTGTGTGAATGTTCAGGAATTAGTGTTATTTCTCAGTGTTCCTGCAGCTGAACTGAAATAAACTCCAGGTCCATTAGATGTGAAGCTCAGAAGTGGAAGCTGATGACATTTAGTAAAAACACAACTGTGTATTACCAGAACACACATGCTGTGACAATGTACAATTATCTAATGTCCAGATGTCCAGATGCCCATATGTCCAGATGTGAGGTTTATTTATTAATACACAAATCGGGTGTCATGTGGTTGCTGTAGCAGAAACTGAAAAGAGCTGGACATGCTCTATCATGTAGAAAAGTGTTTTGTGTGTGTATGTGTGTGTGTGTGTGTGTGTGTGTGTGTGTGTGTGTGTACATGCATGTCTGATTTTTAACAAAGTAAAGAAACCCTTAAGCCACATGTTTCCCCAGTTGTGTTAGTTACATAACTAAAGCCAGAAGCTGCTCGATCTGCTCAAAGTCCAAATCAAAGTCCAAAATCCCAAACTGTAGGTGAAGTGAGATGACAGAATCTTGCTAGGCAACAGTAGTGACCACACATGAAGAAAGTGAGCCATTTCATTTCTCCTGAAAGTAACCAGGCTCTGAGTGTAGATGTTTGTATATTGGCTGTGTGTGTGGAAACCTCAGAACATCTCGTGTGAAATGTATTCATTTGTAAATCTGGTCACTGAGTCATTCTTTAACCATGTGATTTAACCAGTAATGAGAAATCTAATCACCTGCACCTAAAACTCCTAATCCTCTGTTTAAATCTCATAAAACTCCTCCTAGGAGAACTCTATATGAATGATGGATGCAGTTCAGTGTTCCATTCTCCTGCACATCAGACTTTTATAAGGAGAGAGTTTCTATAGTTACACACACACAGTGAGAGAACCTGCACTCCACACACTCTCAGCAGAACTGTGGGGTTACGCTGGTGCTCTCACCACAGCTTCTCCTTCAACATTCCTCAGAAGAAGAAGCATTAGGGTTAGGTGTTTAGGTTTATGCTAACGCTGACGCTAGTATTATATATATGTATACTGCCAAGATGAGCACATTAATAACGCGCTGTCGCAAATTAATTTTAATGGCAATAATTTTATTAATGCGGTTCACATTTCTGTTTGACCATTTTTATTAAAAATAGAAATAAATAAAAAAGAGGGTGAAACACATTTATTTACAGTGTCCTTTATTCAGATATAAAAACAAATAGAAAAATAAATTAGCACCAAAATCCTCCATAATGCAACATCTGGCAACTAAAACCGTCCGTGTGGAAACAAAATTCCTTTTGGTGTCCTGAAGATTTCCAGCATTTAAAACATGCTTTATATTGAGTTTGGTTTCATTAATAATAAACATACATTTAATGAAACCAAACTCAATATAAAGCATGTTTTAAATGCTGGAAATCTTCAGGACACCAAAAGGAATTTTGTTTCCACAATAAACATACATTTAGGTCCCCTGGTGGTCTAGTGGTTAAGCTGCAGCGCTCCCACCGCTGCGACCCGGGTTCGATTCCCGGTCAGGGTACCATCCCCAGCCGCTCTCAGTGCCGGTCCCAAGCCCGGATAAATTGGGGAGGGTTGCGTTAGGAAGGGCATCCAGCGTAAAAACGTGCCAAATCAAACGTGCGGAGGATCCGCTGTGGCGACCCCTAACGGGAGAAGCCGAAAGAAAGTTAGTTAATAATAAACATACATTTGCATAAAGCATCAACATTTGTCCATGTTGATAAGAGATTTAAAAACTTAAAGTATTAATTTAAAGTAAATTTAGAACAGATACAAACGTGCGATTAAGTCGTGATTAAATGTGTGAATTGATTAACAGCCCTAATATATATATATATATATATATATATATATATATATATATATATATATATATATATATAGAGAGAGAGAGAGAGAGAGAGAGAGAGAGAGAGAGAGAGAGAGAGACAGAGAGAGAGAGAGACAACAAGAGAGACAGAGAGAGAGAGACAACAAGAGAGACAGAGAGAGACAACGAGAGAGAGAGAGAGAGAGAGAGAGACAACGAGAGAGAGACAGACAGAGAGAGAGAGAGAGAGACAACGAGAGAGAGACAGAGAGAGCGAGCACTGAGCTGAAACTGAGAGATTGTTAAGTTCTAACACCTGTAGCTTTTTCCTGTGGTAATAAACACATCTCCTGATCTCCTGACTGTCTCCATCACCAAGCTGTGCAGAAAAACATCCCTTTTAAAAAACTCTTTAGATTGGAAGAAATAAGTGGAGAGAAATAAAGCGAGGGGAGAGGGAGAGAGAGGGAGGGATGGAAGGAGAGAGTAATTGTGTGAAAGACAGGGAGGTAAAGAGTGGTATGAGAGTGGGAGAAGTGAGAAACTGAGATCTGGAAGGACTGAAAAAGGTCTCCTCTTACGCTGATGAGATATCAGGCGAGACTGTATATTCTACTGTGAATCATGTTGCAATAAGATTCAGAAATATTCTTCAGTAACTGGTTTTAAATTAAAAACTTTGGGAAGTAAAGAGAAAGAAACAGTGGATCAGAAACCTGACGTGTCTACAGAATGCAGTTCTGCATGCAGAGAAGTAAAGCTTCTGAATCCTGGATCAGTGATCACTCTGAGTACGTGTGGCTGAGTAGAATATTACTGAAATATCTACAGAAATCCAGTGTTTTACAGAATAATGTGTGAAGGATTAAGGATGAGAACAGAACTGATTATTGTACCATTAACCCTTAACCCCTAACCCCTAACTCCAAACCTTAACCCTAAACCTAATCCTAACCCCAAACCCTAGCCCCTAATCCTAACCCTAATCCTAATCCTAATCCTAACCCTCCAACATGCTGTGACTCATTTCTGCACTTTACACTTTATTCTATACATTTCATTTACCTGTGAAATGAATATAGAGTTGGGGTTTTTGTTGTATTGTGGGTTGTTGGTGTGTATTGTGGGTTGTTGGTGTATTGTGTGGGTTGTTGGTGTGTATTGTGGGTTGTTGGTGTATTTTGTGGGTTGTTGGTGTATTGTGGGTTGTTGGTGTATTTTGTGGGTTGTTGGTGTGTATTGTGGGTTTATGGTGTATTTTGTGGGTTGTTGGTGTATTTTGTGGGTTGTTGGTGTGTGTGTGTGTTTACTGGAATTGATAAACAGATTGCATACTTAATGGCTCCTGAAGTATGTGAAAGCATGATGACCTTTCTGTTCACTTTAACTAGTTATTTTTCTCCATGTAGCAGTAACAGATCTCTGAATCCACTTAAAGAGATAATATTCAACCAAGTTCCTCAAACCTATTCAACTTTGTAGTACTTGGATTAGTTCTGGAGATAAGACCATGTGATCTCACAGTGTGGTTCTAATGATCAGTGTGGTCCTTTAGCTGGTTATGTACATGTATCTCACGTGGGTTCTACATAGACATGCTGCCTGTGTCTCTCCTCTGAACTAAAAATGTAATGTCTCACCCAGTTTACCAGAAATTATAACACTTCAGTGTACCCTATCATCTTCTACTGGTTTCCATGGATACCAGCAAAAAAGTGGTTTGGGATTTGTTTTTCCAGTTGAAGGAAATCCAAAGCTCAAAGACTCCAAGTGTTTTTTTCTTCTAAATTCTGTTCCTTGTCCTCTCTTCAAGCTCTTCACCCCTGACTGGTAAACATCTCACCTCCTCCTCCCATCATGTTGCCCAGGACTCTTGGCACACAGAGGTGACATTTATGAAGGTATGGATCTGATTATGTTCCAGAGGTACTACATATACACTCAAAGCAGTCTTCTAATGAGTGCAGGATCTGAGTTCCATCCAGACTGATCATGTTCACTGAATTTGCTGTGACCTGTGTCTTTATAACAGCTTCATTCAAATGTTTACTGTAAATGTTTTTTCTTGCAATAATTCTACATGAAATGTACTTTTTCTGTGTTTATAATTATATTATTTTCATTATATTTATAATTTATAACATCTAGTCTCTAAAACAATTCCAAGGTACCATGAAACATCTGTCAGGGTTTAAAACTCGCACTATTAAACAGACTTACAGTTTTACAAGAGCCTCAATTATTCAATTATAACAAAACCATTTCAGTTCAATTCTTAGTATTCAGAATACTGAGAAACCACACAGACATCCCTAAGTGCAAAGAATTAAACTCACTGAGGAACCGTTATCCCAATTACTGTCTGGAGAGAGAGAGAGCGAGAGATCTTTATACCTTCACTGAAGGAACGAAGTTCAGTTGTTCAGTCTCTGAGGAAGAGCTCATTATTTCTCAATTAATAATCAAAGCAATGAAGCAATGAGATCTTGCAGAACTGAGATGCTTCTGAGAGAACACACCTGCTATGCTAAAGACCAGAGTTAGCAGAAAGGAAAGTCCAGAGATAATGTCATGAAGGCTTTCAGAATGTGAGAAGAAGAGCTCTGCTAAAGAAAGCTTTATTTTATTAGGGTTGGCAGATGAGATGACTTCTGAATCAGGCAGGTGTTCTAATGCATTATAAGGCAGAAACAGGATGATTATAAACAGAATGATTATACTATATTTTATAAACAGGAAAATTTATGCTTCTTTAATGTTGAAAATAGAGCATCACAGGGACAGACAAAAACAGGACGTACCTACAAAACTGTCAAAAAGCACACAGTAATCTCATCAGGAAGGAGACCATGAGACCATGTATTTCTCATATGTCAGAGATATGGAGTAGTGTAGCAAGAAAAAGGTAAAAAAAAAAAATTTTCCAGTTGAAGGAAATCCAAAGCTCAAAGACTCCAAGTGTTTTTTTCTTCTAAATTCTGTTCCTTGTCCTCTCTTCAAGCTCTTCACCCCTGACTGGTAAACATCTCACCTCCTCCTCCCATCATGTTGCCCAGGACTCTTGGCACACAGAGGTGACATTTATGAAGGTATGGATCTGATTATGTTCCAGAGGTACTACATATAAACTCAAAGCAGTCTTCTAATGAGTGCAGGATCTGAGTTCTATCCAGACTGATCATGTTCACTGAATTTGCTGTGACCTGTGTCTTTATAACAGCTTCATTCAAATGTTTACTGTAAATGTTTTTTCTTGCAATAATTCTACATGAAATGTACTTTTTCTGTGTTTATAATTATATTATTTTCATTATATTTATAATTTATAACATTTAGTCTCTAAAACAATTCCAAGGTACCATGAAACATCTGTCAGAGCCTCAATTATTCAATTATAACAAAACCATTTCAGTTCAATTCTTAGTATTCAGAATACTGAGAAACCACACAGACATCCCTAAGTGCAAAGAATTAAACTCACTGAGGAACCGTTATCCCAATTACTGTCTAGAGAGAGAGAGAGAGAGAGAGAGAGAGAGAGAGAGAGAGAGAGAGAGAGGAGAGAGAGAGAGAGAGAGAGAGAGGAGAGAGAGAGAGAGAGAGAGAGAGAGAGAGAGAGAGAGAGAGAGAGAGAGAGAGAAAAAGAGAGAGAGAAAAGAGAGAGAGAGAGATCTTTATACCTTCACTGAAGGAACGAAGTTCAGTTGTTCAGTCTCTGAGGAAGAGCTCATTATTTCTCAATTAATAATCAAAGCAATGAAGCAATGAGATCTTGCAGAACTGAGATGCTTCTGAGAGAACACACCTGCTATGCTAAAGACCAGAGTTAGCAGAAAGGAAAGTCCAGAGATAATGTCATGAAGGCTTTCAGAATGTGAGAAGAAGAGCTCTGCTAAAGAAAGCTTTATTTTATTAGGGTTGGCAGATGAGATGACTTCTGAATCAGGCAGGTGTTCTAATGCATTATAAGGCAGAAACAGGATGATTATAAACAGAATGATTATACTATATTTTATAAACAGGAAAATTTATGCTTCTTTAATGTTGAAAATAGAGCATCACAGGGACAGACAAAAAACAGGACGTACCTACAAAACTGTCAAAAAAGCACACAGTAATCTCATCAGGAAGGAGACCATGAGACCATGAGACCATGTATTTCTCATATGTCAGAGATATGGAGTAGTGTAGCAAGAAAAAAGGTAAAAAAAAAAAACATGAATCCCACATGAATCATGTGGCAAAAAAGTCATGTGACCGAGGTGTAAATCTGGTGTCATTCTAAAATATTTATTCGGTACAACAATAGAAAAGCATTGAAGCAGGTGTTATGGCTGTTTCTCTCTTGAGTGTCCTGCACAGAGCCCTGACCTCCTCAACTCCACCAAACACACTGAACACCAACCGAACACCAGACCTTCTCACTAACACCAGTCTGATCTCACTGATGCTCCTGAATGATCTCTAAACCCCAAACCGATGACCCAAAAAAGCCGTTACACAAGAGTGGAGTTTATTATACGAGTAAAAGGGAATAAATCTATACAAAATATTTGTAAAAGTTCTGTCTTGTGATTTTCAGGCATCTATAAACTTAAATATATTGTAAAGGTCAACTTCAATATAAACAAAACTCTCACTCCAACATTATTAATCCTGAGATTACTGCAAGAAACACAATCAACAATTTAGTTTTTATAAAATAGAAGTGTCAAGATATAAACTGTATTCAGAGCCATAGCTTCATTTTATATTTTTTTATCAAAATGATCAAATCTTTTAATGAGTCAATTATTTCGTTTCATTCCTTTGATCAGAAATAAAATATTATTATTTTATATTTCAATAATCGGATCTCCGACACGTCTACATACACCAACTTTAACTGTAGTTCCAATTATGATACAAAATGTTCCACCTCTCATATCTTCTGCTTCGTGTCATTAGTTCTTTGGTCACATGACTCCCATAAATATTGTGACAATGTCAAGACCCGGACAAAAAAACCCTGAACTATTGCATTGTGTAGCGTCTGTTAGTGTCACGTGATAAACGTCACACAGGTACCATGAGAAATAAACAAACAAACAAACAAATAAATAAATAAATAAATAAATAAACAGTAACAAAAGCTTTTAATGAAAAAGAAATCAGTCGAGAGAAGAACCTAAGATGTCTTTGTGAAAATGATGTTCCCGTCTCTGTATCTTTGATGATCACTGCATCCCTGAGTGCAGTTTGGTGCAGTTTTTAGACAGTGATTGCATTTCTGCATGGCACGACTTCAACACTAAGTGAAATGCAGAGCGGCTCAGAATTCCATTTATGTCCAACAGAAATTCCTTAAAAGCTTTTGTTCTGATTGTTGTCATTAATAAGAACACGCATTGGAGCAGAGCAGCGACACACTGAGGTTTGTGTATTAATGATCCTCTGTCTGCAGTGTCTGCACTTAAATACCATAAAAGCATTAGTTATTCTGATATTCTCGTCCTGGATACGTTACACTGTGTACATTATTCTGAGGAGAAGCTCCTGCACTCAGACCCTCACGCTGTCTCTCATCATGCTGCTGAACATGTCGTGAGATTCTCACGAGCGCTGCTGCTGAATCATGGTGCTGAGAGACTCCGGTGTTGATGATGATTGGTGATGGGTGTGTTAGTGAATCGTAAATAAACTTTACAGTGAAGAAGCTGTTAAAAAAAACCTCACAGCATCTTTCAATATCCAGCTGATTTTACAAACAAGACACATTACACATCTCGCACAGTTTATTATTCATCTTTCACATTTCTGCTGCATTTATTTTTAAATCTCTGCAGATTCACGAGTCGTTTCAGACGCTGTGTTCACTTCTGATCTTATCTTCATGTGTTGATTTCAGGTTCCTCCTGCACTCCTGCACATACTCTAATCCTCTGTTTCCAGGTGAAGTCCACATATATTCAATAAAACATCACGACTTTGTGAATAAATACTAATTAAACTGTTTCTTTTGCTCAGTCTGACCCTGTATATAAGTAAAGCAATAAATGGTCACTTTCTGCTCAATAACATCAGCCATTGTTGTCAAGTCTGTGCACTTTGACAAATATTGATGCAGTGGAGCTGCAGGGTTTCTGTAGGAGAGAAAAGTAATAACGTTCTGCTAACGATACAGTGGACGGTGCGTTCGAGCCGGATTGGGTTAAATGCTGCAGGGAGACTCGGAGAACGACCTCACAGCAAATTTAATATCATTTCCCACAGCCTTTCAGAGCTATTAAACATTCAGGTAGCAATGAAGGTCGACCTCAGAGTGCAGGCAATTACATGGACCACTGCAGTGAAGCACTAAAAATGTACAAAGTAAGCGGTTTTTATGGCCTTGTGTAAATTAGAACTTAGTTTGTTCTTGCATTCATTTGGAAAGAAAAAAGAAATGAAATTTAACCTTTTGTTTTCTTCTTAATGTTTTAGAGAAAGAATTGAACTGTTAAATACAATGTTTAGTGAAAAAGAATAAAAATGAATCACATCAGTATGAATCTCACTGATTGATTGATTGATTGATTGATTGATTGACTGATTGTATTTTCCCTGTAAACTCCACAGGTATGTTTGTGTGAAGGAGATCAGATGCTTTGCTTTTACTTTCTCTTGTTCAATTCCACAGTCTTCTTGTACACAAACGTAACAATGATCATGATTCAGATGTTGGATGTAAAATTCTCCTCGTTATTTTCATTTCAGTTAATTGTTATTATTTGTAGTGTTTTTGTTTTTTACAGTGGACTTTGTTTTAGGCAGTTTTACAGAGATAAAGTGATTATAATGTTTTATAAACTAATGTATATGTTTGTATAAGTAAGTAATCCAGCGGTGACTGTGGTGAAGGAAAAATTCCCTGAGACTTCATGAGGAAGAAACATTGAGAGGAACCAGACTCAGAAGGAACCTTATCCTCATCCTCATCACCAAATGTCCATCGTTACAGTTCTGAGATTGAGGTGTGTAGTAACATGTGCTTAAATGCAGAACTGTTTATGAAATCTGTGGTCCTGAGCACATTGTAGTAGACTGGTGATATTAATTACACTCCGAATCCACCCTCAAAGTTTGAACATCATCATCATCAATAAAGAATGGAACTGATTCTTCCTCCTGTAAAAAAGCTCTTCAAGTTTTCTAACAATGTTTCAACATTTACAAAAAAACTAAAGGAAAAAACTCTTCTATACGAACCTACTCGAGGTTTACGCTTCATTCACCAGCATTTCTTCACCAGTGATTTGTTGTAAATCATTAAACTTTATATATTTTAAGTATGTTATTAAGTGCTGTTTTGTGCTCACTCCCAGAGCACACCATGACCTTGCTTACATTTACATTTACACCATTAAGCAGATGCTCTTATTCAGATGTTTTATCTTTATTCTGCTGCAGTGATTCCTGGGTCAGGGTTAGGTTTAGGCTTAGACTCCTGCTCTCACTCTCAGGTCCAAATTAACTCATGTTAGAAGTTCCATAGAACTGATGGACATTAATGGAGGGCAGATTATAAAATCTTCCCAGTAGGATTTTCTTTCCTCTTAATATACAGTGTGTGTGTGTGTGTGTGTGTGTGTGTGTATACACAACACCGTTGAATAAAATTAAAAGCATTAATCATCATCATCTTCATCAGCTGTCCTGCAGAGTCCTGACCTCCTCAACCTCACTGACCACCTTTAGAATGAACAGGAACTCTAACTGAACCCCAGACCTCCTCACCAACATCAGTGTCTGATCTCACTAATGCTCTTGTAGGTGAATGATCACTAATCCCCACAGCAAACACTCAAAAATCTGGTGAAAATCCTTCCCAGAAGACTGCGGCTCATCCTAACAGCAGTGTCGTCTATATTCCACGTTATTTGCATTGTTTTGCATTTGGAATATTGCAATATTTGGAAATAAAGTGTAGAATAAATGCTATAAATGTTAGCAGAATATTAAAATGACTCACTGGTTGTAAGTGTAGGTCACATGTCACTGTCTTGGAGTTTAATTAACAAAGCCTGCACGAAGTTGGTTTCTGTCACGGAGCTTCTCAGCTTGACGTCCATGGCCTTTAGCTCCTTCTCCAGGCTTGTCTCTGCATATCTGTATTTTAGGAAACATTATGATAATAAATAGTCTTCTTCTCTATATAGGAGGTTTAATATAATCATCATAACACATTCAAATCCATGTGACGTTATAGTTTTGGGTCGTATTCATCGAGCCAGTCGGCACTACATTATTACATTCTGCAGATCTTTGTCTTTTCCAGCCCTTTGCTCTTTTCAGAATTATTTTGAATTGAGGAAAAGTCTCCTGAATGCTCTACATCATAATGCTATCGGGACTCTAACTGAAAGATAATAATGCTGGTTAGGTCAGAGGGTGAGCTGTGGAGCGAGTGTGGACGTTATTGTGGCTGTCGGAAGCATCAGTGAAGGCTTTGTGTGCTTCTGACCATAACATGATCCCAGATCAGAGGTCATGAACATTTCAATACGCTTCAGTCAAGGTATCTCCTCTAATAACCCTGTTTACTGTGCACTATAGCATTTTAACGTTTGTCAGCATCTTTTAATCTATATATGATTCAATCCAATAAAAACGTATTCCTCATTGCTGCTTTGTCCTCCTGAGGAACGTGGAATCTGCAGCCCAGCATGAAGAACACATTCAGCAGCTTTATTGTTTTCAGAGGAAGTCCTTATTTGTCACATTTGCACTACAGTAAAATTCTTTTCTTCGCTGATCCCAGGTTGTTAGGAATTTATGGTCAGAGCACAGGGTCAGTTCTAATGCAGTTCCACTCACATTTCCACATTTGTGAGTGGAACCATATGTCATCTTCTGCTGTTTTCTTGTCATATTTCTCAAGATTTGATACAAGACGCTGCATCTTTCAGGACAGAAGCACAAGTGAATTTCCAGCAATGAATGAACTTCAACTGACTGCAAAAACAACAACAAAAGAACTGGTTGGAGTTGAAGGCATCAAAAGTCTGCGTGTGATCGTCATCCTCTTGCAGGGATGTATTATGAAAGAACACCATTGCAACTGTGAAGCATGGGGGTGGGAGCATTGTGCTGTGTGGGTGTTTTAGTGGAGAAAAGAATGAATTAAAAGGAAGGAGGAATTTGGAGAAATACTGAAACAATAAGCATCAAGACATCAGGCAGAAAGAAGAAAATTTGTAACTGGGTTTTCAGTGGTACAGTGACTCATACCTTCACCTTCAAAGTTCTATAGATCACTATTACATTTACATTTGATCTGAAGGAAATACTAAACTTTTGTTTACTGGACCAGAACCGAATGTTCTACCTGTTAACAAAACAGCAAAATAATGTGAGTAATTGTTATAATTTATAATAAAATCACTCATCATTGGGTTTGTGCTCAGGATTTCTTTTATTAGTCCACAGCTCTTGTGCTTTTCTTCATCAGGAAAGTGCAATTTACAGCTGAATCACTTCCTCATCTAATCAACGTGATGCTGCAGGGTACACAGTAATGTCAGCTTTTCAAAACAATCACAGTGTTCTGGTCTTCTAAACCCTGTTCAAAGGCTCCTGAAAATGCTCCTCAAATGCCATAACTCCACATAAATAATCGATCGAAAAACCCTTTAGTTTAATGACATTTAATTGGAACTCGACCTGCCGTTGGTCATTTCCTGACATATAAGTGAATGGCTCTCAAACAATAATAAAAAGGCCAGCTACAGGATCTGATCCATCTGAGGAGCTTCATTTATCAAAAGAGATCTTATTAAGGTCATCTGAAGCCACTTTACTGTAGCGTTGCAAATGAGCACTGAGGCAAGGGAACAAAATGGCATTTATCACAACTGTGTTCCAGGAAAAAGAGAGGGTGTTAAAACGATGGTGCAATTAAAGCAGAATGAACAGATTCATTATGGGACTGGGTTCTGCCTCTGAACATCTACTGCACATCTCTAACCTCCGTCAGATTGGATTAGTTTATCACAGGAACGTCCAGAATAAATATTTTACACGTCTACACTGTGATATATATCTATAATCCAGACAGCAATAAAATGACCACAGAAGGAGTGAGGCACATTCAGATGATCTCACTTCATTAACACCACGCTCTCGAATCAGCAGTGGAGAAGTTTCACCGAAGTCAGCAGCAAGTTAAAAAAGAGTCATTATTACTGAGGAAGAAGCTTATGGGGTTTTTTTAGTTCTGTGACTCGGGAAAAGATTATTATACAGGGAAAGAGAAGGAATTCAATACTGAATACAGCAAGCAACAGCTGCCAAACATTTATTTTTTTCAGCCTCAGGAACATCTGCATGTGCATCCGAACCGAAACCATCAGCCGACCGCTGAGTTTGGAGAAAATCACGTCCTGTTATTTTCTCTCCTGCATGCCCTGTCCCAATGGGGAAAAAATCACAGAGATTACCTGTAAAAAAAAAAAAAAAGAAAAAGGTAATTACTCCAGGACATTATTTATTCCTGTCTAATTACAGTTTTAGAGAAAAAGAAAAAAAGCCTTAAAAAAGCCAGATAACAGAATTACAATTATTATTACTTTCAGCACAGTACAGTAGGAATGTAATATAAACTTGAAGAGTATAATCACTGCAATTATTTATATTTTTTATTTATTTAACATAAATGTTGGTTGAATAATTTCTGTTTTAATACTTTTAGGTTTGCATCTTATTGTTTGCATTATGGATTTACCTTTAATCAAATTTTCTATAAACAAATTACACACAAAATAGAACTTTATTGAATATAGAAAATAAAAAACTCGGATCTGTAGAACCTTCACTTCACATTTATGGGCTGAATGTGAAAAAAGATCTAAACTAATATATAATGAATTGAGTTTAAACCACAGACCCACAACTGTGCTGTAAAAACATCACTAAACCAAACCGTACCTGTTAGTTACCAGCTGTTAATCCTTCACACTGACCATCTGATCTTCTTCCTAAAAGGTTTTTTATTTAGACCTTCCACATTCCACTCTCTTCAGTTTTATAATTCCAGGCACACCTGCATTTTTTATGACTTGACCACGAGTCTGAAAAGTTCTGAATCGGCATGTTCTGGTTGAGGGATGTGGAAATGGGAAAATTATGCAGTGACCTAATGTTAAGACGATTCATCCAATCAGCTCGCAAAAACATTTTCTCTAAGCACTTTCCATGGCACCTGCATGTGTTCTACTTATAATCATGAACATGCTCTGTATTTATCATAACCTAAAAACTATTTTAATTCCGAAACACCAGTTAAAAACCTGAACTGATGATGTAAATGTACTGACTGTCTGCACTACGCTTTCATTCAACACTAAAGCAGCAGCAACCTGAGACATTACAGGGTTTTTTCTCACCATGAAACGTTTCATTTTCTCCCAAATGTTGTCAATTAAAAAGTAAAACTTGAATATTTATAGCCGAAGTGGATACACACTGTTTCCCAATATCATTTAGTTTTATAGTGTGGTGTTTGTTGAAATGTTTCTTACACAATTTAACTTTCCCTTCAGTTGGCTATAAATGAAAACAACACAAGCAGGTATTTATCAGTCTTCTTTCCTCCATGTGATGTTCAGGTGACACTCAGTAATTCCAACATGTAATTGTATATTTGTTCCACCAGTAGCCAGTAACTGTAGATCCTGTTTCAAAAAGCTGAAAATGAGAAAACAAAAGAAACAAAAGGCTACAAAAGAAAAAAGACAAATGAAGCTGTAGGTATCATTATGTCTTCTGTCTCACAGCATCATTAATCATTTCTTTCTAGAACAATTTTACTGTTGGTTAAACAATGAATAAATGTCATGAGTACCTTACAAACGTAAAATTAATACATTTACATTTTTACACTAACATTTCCATATTTACATATGTATAAGCGAGAGGAAAAAAATCTCTTATTCTGGATGAACCTCTCTGTGCCAGTAAGAATCCTTCAACTATTCTTGAGTCGAGCACAGAACCAGGCCATTTAGCCTCAGTGATGGAAATGAGGCAATGTGCATTACAATGCGTCTACAACAATTGGACGGATTTGCAATTCTCGAACGTTCTATCATCATTTTAAATGCATAATTTTGAATGTGGTTTAGGAGACCCACCAAATGCTCTCGTACTTATATCTGTCCATCAGCTATAATATTAATACTGACCTGCATCACTACATTAATGCTGTTCAATGACGTGTAACTGACACGATCGCAGTGTGGAGGTTTGATATTAAACTACATAAAAGCAGGACTTCAGTATAAAATATCTCCTTGGTGGCTGGAAAGTTATATATTCACCAGGAAATACAATCATAAGGAAAATATTTCTAAATTCATGGCATAATATAGACTTAATACGATGTTCTGAATTCTCAAAACTGTGAAAGAAGTGCAGAAGTCATGCAGATACACCGTGAAACAGTTCGGATTTCAGTGCACTAATTAGCAGTAAAAGTAGGACATGTAGGGAAATGTGGGGCTTCAACAATTTACATAAATACGTAATGATGTGCCAAAATAATCTGGAAGAGGATGAAAAGCTGATGGTTGTTAGGAGACACTTCACTTCAGATGACCTGTATACTGAATCTGGGGTCCTGAGATGCCAAAACTTAGCTGGATCATCAACATACAAGCTACAGAGGTGGTTTTACATTTGTGTCCACTGACTGTGCCATGAGACACTCCAGAAGATCTGCACACCTGCTCATTTAAACAACCAGCCAATCAGCAAATCAAGATAGGAGGTCAAGAGCCTCTGTAAATGCTCCATTCACCCTGAACATCAGAATGAGGAAGAAGCATCTAAGTGACTTTGGCCATGGCCTGGCTGATGGTTGGTGTCAGACAGCTGGTTTGAGATGTTCTGCAGGTGAAAACCTGATAAACTAATAAAATATTGTAACTGATTAAAGGTGACAGGTGCAAAGGTGATTTTATATGTGTCACGTACTTTACAGCACTGAAATTATTTTCTTCGCATATACCAGTGATGTTATGAAGCTGAGGTCAGAGCACATGATCAGCCATGATACAGCACATCTGTAGCACTGAGGGTTAAGGGCCCTGCTCAAGGGCCCCAAGAGTGGCAGCTTGGTGATACTAGGGCTGGAACCTACAACCTCCCAATCAGTAACCCAGAGCTTTAACCACAGAGCTCCCTCTTCCCCAGGAAAGCCATGCTACAGTAGCAGGAATAATCACTCTTTACAGTCATTGTGAGTAAAAAAAGAATCACAAAATGCACAGCATGAACATGGATTTTATTCTGAAAACGTTGGGAAGGTCAAGCCAATTTTTTACTTTTAATATATATTCAAGACTAAAGCTGAATATGAAGCAATAATTGTGAAATGTATTAGAACTCATCACCTGTGCAATGAAGTCGCATGCAAAATCTTATGATGTATTTTAAAACGATTTTTGACACGAGGGAAATCGGACATTTTGTACAAAACGGCAACATGATCAACATCACACTTCTGTTTTTGATTTAAAACGGAGCCTTAAATTATTGCAGGATCATAAATAATAAATATTTGATATATGGGACGTATTTAGATTATAATGGCAGATACTATATCAGTAATTTGAGGAGTTTGGTTTATCTGGAGAAGAGAAGCTCCAGGATGCACTAAGAGAAGAAGGTGAGCTGACAGAGGCAGTGTGATGCTCTGGGTGATGTTCTGCTGAGAAACCTTTGGTCCTGGCATTCATGTGGCATTCATACAGACAGAGTCCCACAGTGGATTAGTCACCATGGTAACTAACACCTTTACATGGGAGTTTCTTCTTCTTCACATGCTGAACACCTGTGCTCAGGACTGAGACGGATCTATCTGGGTTCTGTTCAACACCAACATATTCATTCATTCTGCTTTATAGCAAAAAGAATCCAGACTCTTCCCATAATACAGTACAGTACATGACCACACAGGACAAAAGCACTGTTTGATCGTCACTCTGGACAAGAGCATCTGCACAATGTACATGATCAGGAACAGCATCCAAACATCTCACATACTGTATGTACAGACACATAAATATGCTCTCAAATGTCTCTTCTCTTGCTAATGTAAATTATTCCATTTAACTCAGATGCAGACCTTCTGACTTTCTGCTCTCATCGTTTCCTTCACCTGTCGGCTCTGCATCAGTCCTCTGTGGGTTCTTTCATCTTCTCATATCTCTAGGTGAGGTGTAGACATCCACTCATTATCTGCTCCCCATGACTCCTTCTCAGCCTCACACTCATCTCATGCTGTCATAGTGAACTTTCAATATTTTACTACATAGAGTTCTGCACACTACAAGTTTCCTCAAGTGAAAAAAAGGACCATGGAACATCTCCAACAAGAACTTGTGCATTTTATAACATCGTTTTTTTGGTCAATTTGTTCTCTTGTTAACTCTGTTTTCTAAAAAAAAAAAAGAAAAAGAATATACTGTATATTCTGGGAGTTTTTGTGAAATATGATGAAGCCAAAAAATCCCTTCTTTAATTTGTTCTTGATATTAATTTTTTCTTTTTTTTTTTTTTTTTTTTATAAAATGTTTCATATTAAATGTGTGTATTCAGGTGATTTGGTCAGTCCTGTCTGTCTGGCTTCAGATTAATGACCTGATATTTTACTTCAAAACAGTAATAAATTCCATATATAATATATAAAAATCACTTCTCCTGCAGACCCTCAAACAAAATGTTTGAAATAAATGTGTTATTTTGGTGGATTTTTTGTCCTTTGTGTTTTTACTAAGTGAAAACAACAAGTGTGGAAGTCTGTGCTATAAAAAGTGATTTTCAGTCATTTTCATGCTGCTGTAATCATTTTGGAAGATAATTGCGACCCCTCATGACGACGCCCACGCCGCATAAAACACGCTAAATGGCCTCCACCCACCTCTTCCTCTTTTCCTCTTTCCTCCCCTACGTTATTCCTCTCACACTCATCTGAGTGAAATCTTCTTCATAAAAAACTATGATTGGGATCTTCATGCTGCAGCTGTGTAATGAGTCGAGGTTGTGGATGGAGTGGAGACAGTGTTAGCATGCTAGCTGCTTTCTCCTTACAATGAGTTAAACAAACTCCATGAAAGCTGGAAATCTGATCACACTAACAATCAGCTGCACTGAT
>NC_060912.1:225640-230640 GCF_014805685.1 Silurus meridionalis | reverse complement strand
TTTATGTTTGCTTTTGTTGAGTGAAATAATAGTTTTTTTTATCCATTTGAAAGAATTTTTAAAGAAAAAAACACCACAGAGCAGCAACATTACTGCAGGATTTTACAGTAAAATCTGTAATATAAGTATATATTTGGGGTTCAGTGAGTGAGTGTGTGTGTGTGTGTGTGTGTGTGTGTGTGTGTGTGTGTAAGTGTGTGTGTGTGTGTGTGTGTGTGTGTGTGTGTGTGTGTGTGTGTGTGTATGTGTGTGTGTGTGTGTGAGTGTGTGTGTGTGTGTGTGTGTGTGTGTGTGTGTGTGTGTGTGTGTGTGTGTGTGTGTGTGTGTGTGTGTGTGTGTGTGTGTGTGTGTGTGTGTGTGTGTGTGTGTGTGAGTGTGTGTGTGTGTGTGTGTGTGTGTGTGTGTGTGTGTGTGTGTGTGTGTATGTGTGTGTGTGTGTGTGTGTGTGTGTGTGTGTGTATGTGTGTGTGTGTGTGAGTGTGTGTGTGTGTGTGTGTGTGTGTGTGTGTGTGTGTGTGTGTGTGTGTGTGTGTGTGTGTGTGTGTGTGTGTGTGTTGTGTGTGTGTGTGTGTGTGTGTGTGTGTGTGTGTGTGTGTGTGTGTGTGTGTGTGTGTGTGTACACTGCTGAAATCAGAATAAATGAATTGTGTTCAGTGTAAGAGGTACACACACGTACACTTGGGACTTGATGGAAGTTCACACACAGTCAGTAATGAATGCACATGAAGTCACGTGTGAAACCGAGAAGCAGATTAGTTTTTCTCTTTTTTATCCTTTGTGTATTGTTTCTGTAATAACAAGACAAAATACAGTGATTATATTTATTACAAAATATTTATTACTCTGTGCAGTTCAGCAGAGGGTAAAAAGAAATGTTTTATTATTTGAATTTTATAATGAATATAATATATAATATAAGTACAGTGTGCCTTCATGAGAATGCTAATGCTAACAGAGATACACGATTAACACTCATACAGTGATTTCTTATATTTTATAACTAAAAGATAATAATTTATATATTTTATATTTTGAATTTTTTTAGTTCTATGTCATAACTTCGTATCCTCCCCAAACCCATGTGTGTGTCTCTCAGTCTCAGTGTTTTCTCTACAAAACATACCACAAGCATCTTCTGCTGGGTATTAATAAATCATACACCCAATAATAATAACAATTATAATAACAATAATAATAAATAATGTGTGTGTGTGTGTGTGTGTGTGTGTGTGTGTGTGTGTGTGTGTGTGTGTGTGTGTGTGTGTATTGAGCGTTCAGGTTTGGGAAACACATCGCAGCTCGAGCACCACAGACGTTGAGGTTTCTGCTGATTGCAGCTGCACGACTTCAGCTGGACAATAATCGATTTCCAACAGCTTGTAGCTGTTCTGCTCTCCAGACCTCTGACGTGATTTACAGCTTTTTATTTGAACAATACCTGCACAGATTGGACAGTTATGGAGGTGAACTCCAAACCCAACCATTTTATGAAAAAAACTGTAAAATTACACATGACGTCGTGACAAAACATCTGTAATAATAATTCAACATTCAGAACAAAACAGGTGTAAACCCTGAGAGTGAGAGACAGCAAGCAGCCAATCACAGGAGGGAAAACGAGTCCAATCTAAAGAAAAAAGGATTATTCTTTAAGCTGGTGCTGCTTTCTGATTTTTCATTGTGGAGGAAAATAAACCTGAACATTTCACCATTTCCAGTACACAACATGTCCGTATGTGTAGTAGTTTAGCAAACAGATGTTTTAGCTATAAACCAAATGATCTAAATGAACTCACTATTTCTTCAGAGCACATTTGCTTCCTGACTGTTTAAACATGCTGCTGTTTCTAATGAGCAGTGTGCAGTTTGGACCACAGCCTGTAGATCTCACACCCATGAGAAGAATCAGTGGGTGAAATTTTACAATCTTACATCCAGCAGCATCTTTAAATGCACAAGTCTCTTAGCCCTGCTGCATCTCCAGGCACCTTCTCAGAGAGGGCTGACGGTTCTCCTCAAGGTTTCAGTGAAGTTTAACAGCTCTGTGCATTTCTGTTCCTCTTTATTAATAAACATCTGCAAATAATTGAAAGTGAAATTGAAGTGTAACTCGACTAATCGACGTTTGTAAGTGAAGCTGAAATCAAATGAGAAGCAACATCTTGAGGGTCTCTGTTTAATAAATGTCTTTATTAAGAGATTTCCTCACAGGGACCTTCATGAGACAGGGACAGAGCATGAGCGCATCATCTGCTTTTCACACAATACTTTCTGTTGCTTGACTTCAGTCGGTTCTGCTTCATGCTTTAAATTACACAAGAGCTCTCGAACCATCAAGGACCTCTCAATATCACACAATGTGATGGAGCCGATCCATGCAAGGCCACGCTCCTCAACCAAAAGCTAATTGGAAATATTCTCCCTGAGAGGCAGAATAACGCTTAGCATGCTAATCACTAAAAATATACAAATACTAACAATTCCTCCCCTGTGTAAACAACTCAGCTGCAGTGTGTCGTCCTCAGAGACACAAATTTCATCATTCTTTTTATTTCATTCTAATATATTGTGTAATAATGTTAAAACAAAACATCTAATTAATCTGCAATCATGTTTTACTCTCGCTGAAATACTGTGCAGTGACTGGACTCCAGAACGCAGCTGCGTGTTCCCTGTAGTGAAAACCTGCTTCTTCAACAATCTTAATGCATCTCTTTATTTAATCATATAATAAATGTTTAAACAGAAATATGTACTTTAACTGTAAAGTGTCTCCATTCATTGATTTGCTGGAGGAACCTGTGTTTCTGCACTTTTTTCCTGGTCAGATGGAACATCGTTCTCAAGAAGCTAAAACTAGTTTCCAGGTTTGTGGCTGATTGTTTTTCTGCTCCTTCATTTCCTTTGCTGGTAATCACTGATAACATGAACCTCACCTTTTCCCTCATATCAGACTCACAGATCAACACTTGTGTACAATGGAGTTTATCTTGAAAGATTATTTGAAGAGAACTCAATGCTATTATATTCATGTTGTGAAGCCCGAGGCATAAAGTGGGGAAAAAATGCACTCCATCATTCTCAGGCACTCACACACACTCACACACACTCACACACTCTTACACACACACACACACACACACACACACACACACACACACACACACTCTTACACACACACACACACACACACACACCACACACACACACACACACACACACACACACACACTCACACACACACACACACACACACTCTTACACACACACACACACACACACTACACACACACACTCTTACACACACACACACACACACACACACACACTCACACACTCTTACACACACACACACACACACTCTTACACACACACACTCACACACACACTCACACACTCTTACACACACACACTCACACTCTTACACACACACACACTCACACCTCTTACACACACACACACTCACACTCTTACACACTCACACACACACACACACTCACACACACACACACACACACACTCACACACTCTTACACACACACACTCACACACTCTTACACACACACTCACACTCACACACACACACACACTCTTACACACACACACACACACACACACACACACACACACACACACACACACAGAGGAAAAGACACGGTGCTGCAGCTGCTCCACACAAGGTTCATTAAGCTGCAAGAGGATTTTCCATGAAAAGTCAGAGCTTTTCTTCATTCATGGCTTCGCCACATCCTTTTATAAACCTCATCTGTGCAGGTGGATATGAGAGAGAGCAAGTGTGTGAAGTGTGTGTGTCAAAATACAACCAGAAAGTAGCAAAAGAGCAAAAAAGCAAATCGAGTGCAAATAATCACAACACGATGGAGAAGTGTGACGGGGCTGAGACCGGACTTCCATCATGTGAAGTTAAATCACTTCATAAGAGTATAAACCTTTATTACAATCAGAGACTTTCACCTGGAAGGAGACCACCATCACCTTCACCACCAATACATACATTTTCTATAAATGAGTTTTTCAGCAGATTTTTCTCTTTCTGTGATTTTAATCTCTTTTCTAGGCGATGTTGAGGATCTTTCAGCAGCTGATGGTTCTCCAGACTTCACTTTGTGTTCAATGGAATATTTTTGATATTTGGAGGAAAAATACTGTTAAAAGTAGTGTTCAGTTTATTTCTTTTAACACCCCAGTGAAATCTATAAGCAACTAAAATAATAAATCATTAAACAGAGTGTAGATAAAATCTGCAGCAATATTGCCATCTTGTGATTTGTGTTTGATGTAAACAATAAATCTCCAGTGTGTCTGTTTCAAGAACAAAAGAGAACATTGTTGTTGTTGTTGTTGTTGTTGTTGTTGTTTTCGTTTGAGTGGTGATTTATTTTCTCTGGTCCATGAAAAAGCCATATGCAGACAGAATCTGTCCCAGTGCAGGACACCTGATCTCCAGCACTGTATACACTTTATGTGGGACATGAGACGAGGTGGAATCAAAAGGTTTGGAGACTCGCTCTATTTACAAGAAACTACTTAATAAAATACGGTTTTGCAGAGCATTGCTGCGCTCCCAGCGTTCTCCCTGAACACGTCCTGGAAGTCTTTTTCTCAAAGCGTGTCAAGAACCGTTTCACGTTTGTTCTAACTTGCTGGTTATAATAAAATCTCACACGTGATAACGCATGCGTGTCAGACAACACTGATGAGTTTCAACACTGCACAGTCATTCCTCACTCAAACACACCAAAATCTATAAGATATAAAAAGAGAAAACACAGTGAGGACACAAGTGAGCATCCATTTAGAACCGAAAATCAGACATGGGACATCGTGCAGCTTCTCAGACTGAAAGAAAAAAACACTAATTGGTCCTGCAAGGCAGTAATCAGACATTGGGGAAGAGGATCTGTGTAGCACAGTTCAGTAGCTGATGATGGAGAAGTGCTACTGTTCCTCACAGTGTGATCAGGAACATCAGGAACATC
>NC_060912.1:205640-223140 GCF_014805685.1 Silurus meridionalis | reverse complement strand
AGAAGAGACAGAGAGAGCTTCTACAGCCAAACATCTTCATCACATTTACACCAAACACATCAAACTCCTCAAAATAGCAAATATTCAATCGTATTAATGCATCTGACCTCCTGATTCATTGTTCCTTCACAGCATTCAGCACGTGTTGTTTTAATGAGCTGCAGCTACTGTGTACTTCCTGTAGTCATGCAGTTCAGAGCGAACAATTAACACCATCAGCTTTCACTTTAACTACTGTTCATAATGAGCTTTAAAGTTTCTTCATCTCCCGTCTGTTTCTTATAAAACTATTTACACCTTCTTCTTAGTATCAAGTTTTTGTGAACTGCGTTTCTGTAACACAATTGGACACATTGTAATATTTCTCTGGAAACTCAAAGTTACTGAGTGTGTATTTGTTTTTATAAGAACTACACATTATACAACATGAACTGTTTGAATTCACATCTGTCTGAGAAACACAGCTGGCAACAATTAATCATGACATACGACCCACCGACTCAGTGACTGCTGGTTTAGAAGATGCGACATCTGTGTGATGTTTACTTTCCTTCTCTGTCTGCACTTTTATATTTTCTATAAAGGTACAGGATGAATTTCGTGCCTGATGATAAGAACATGGCTGTGTGGATTTTTCTGCTCATTCAATGAGGATGAATTTGATTATGGATTATAATAAAAAGAATAGAATAAACAGAGAAAAACCCATATACCAAAAAGGGCTGAATGAAATCGCTCAGGCTTCTGCAAACGTGTATTTGTTCATGATTTATAAAGTAAAAGTGTTAATCCCATATCTACACGAAAAGAAAATCTGATTAGCATGATGAATGTTGTGAGCTGAGGGGCGGAGCTTGTAATTTGTATTTAAACAGTCTCTGCGTATACACTGTGCTACTCAACAACATCTGGAGCAGGAGATTTCGATCATTATTCCAGACAACTGGTTATGATTGAAATAAAAATGCAAGGACTTTGATTTCTATGGAGTTTGAACCTGTCTGGGTTTAATCATTCTACATACTGATTATATTTATATTATATGGCAAGCAACTGTAGATCGTGCGAACACTATAACTGCTTCAGCTTGATGGAACGGAGCTGTAAATACTGAGCTTTATAAAGCAGCATGTCCTGTAAGGATGTAAATAATAGTGTGTATGATTGACAGTGTGGTGTGTGTTTTTCAGGGCAGTAAATTGCAGTTTGTCACACTGAAAACAGAGAAGCAGAGGTGGAAAAAGGAGTTATTTTAGAACCTGATGAGGAAAACACAGACTCACTGCCCCAATTTTAAGCCACAAATTCGATCGTCTCTGCTCAGAGGGGCTTCAGGAAGAAAACCAGAAACTGTGAGCTCAGATAAAGAGGCTGCAAAAGAAATCTCCACAGCAGCATCAGCTTCCAGACATGAAAACACACACGAAATGTAATACACATGCAGATATACACACACAACCTGTGTGAGGCGACACATCAAAATAACATCAAGTTCTTAGGTGTTCGTAACATCTCAACTCTGTTACTACAGAAGGAGAAGAAATGAGTAAGAGAGACAAAGCACACATTGTGTGTGTGTGTGTGTGTGTGTGTGTGTGTGTGTGTGTGTGTGTGTGTGTGTAAAATAGTTTGCACCAGACACTGATTAAGCCACCAAGACCTTGTGATATACTGCATTGCTCAACCTATTACATTTGCGCAGTCTCATCACATCTCATGAGCAGGTTTTGAGTCACATACGCTGGATCTCCTGAGCTCCTGATCTCCTCAATGTTTTATATTAGATCCCTAACCCAGTCCTCTTTACAGCCTTAAGGGTTAATCCAAGTGCAGTTTCTTTTTCTTTATAAAAACAAATACATACAATAAATATCTATAACGTATAACTGTTAACAAGGATTTACATGAAGTATCACCACCATGATTCAGAGTTTTGTAGAGTTTCCTGAATGGGGGTGGAGTAAAAATGTTTTGTTTTTGCTAAACAGTAAATGAGATTATTTTAATGACTAAAGTTACTTTGGAACCAAAGCTACAGTCATTTCTCAGGCGACATTTCACACAGTGAATTAACATATTGTGACATTTCACAGAATGTCTTCGGTTAAAACTATACTTATCTCTGGTCCTTCTACTTTTGAATTGGTTGAACTGGAAAATGAAGCTTGGACCCGATTTCCCGATGCATACTCTTTATACATATAACTGTTCATATTAATATTATATAATAGAACATATTTCAAAAATTATGACCAAGAGCTACCTCTGCTGCAGAGGATCAGCTTATCAGAATGATCAGAAACCACATACAGTAAATGCTTCTGGAAGTTCCTTAATGATCAAATTGTGGCAAAGAAACTATTACTTCAGAATAATAGCAGGCAGAAGTGACTTGCTTTGGTTCAGAAACACCAGGAATGGACATTAGATCAGTGGAAATCTGTTTTTTTGTTTGAGTCTAAATATATTTTTATTATATAATTTTTATTTTATTTTATTAAAGTTACATATAAAATCTTCTACTGTAAAGCCCATTTTTATCTCAGGTGTGAGAAGTCCCTCAGTGGTGAAACATCTGCAGCTCCCATGATAATCAATGTGGCATTTTACACCAAGTTCTGTTTCTTGCATTAGCTCTATATGAGAAGTTTTGCACTGAAGAGGTTTGTGTTGCACTACAGCATGAAGGTCACAGGCTGAGATACACTTCACCAGAAACACACTCTGATGCTGCTCATATCTCTGGTTGCAGGTTTGATGTTTCCACACGTATGGATTTTATGTGTATTGTGAATCAGATAGTTGTGTATATTAAATAAAACAGAAGTATTTGAACGCCACGCGTTTGTGGTTTGACCTCCTGCTTGTCTGAATGTAATAAATCAAGAACGAAAACGCCACCCTGCAGGTTCCACGCTTGGATGAAGTAACTACTCACTTTAATGAATCCCCCTAAAATACAGTGTTTAATCGCATCAAATGGTTTTAATGATGCAGCTGAATGTTCCAGTTTACAAAGAAAACGCTTGTTCTTTAAACGCCTCTTAATGACCTTCCTGCTGTGTGTTAAAACACAGTGTGGAAGCAATAATACACACACACTCACTACATATGCTCCAGAAAATTGCCTGGATTTGAGCAGAAGCTAAACTGAGGCGAAGGTGAACAAGATTGTTGCCAGGCAACAGCTCAGCTGTTATACAACAGCATTAGGTACCAGTAGACACGAGTACACTAAGCTTATAAAAGCTTTTTAAAGTGGCCCCATGTGGTCATGGCTTGAGGTAAAAATCATTCATTTCAAATACATAGTATGTTCCACAAACTCCATCTTCTCCTGACCTCAACTCTATAAAGAAAGCATTCTCATCAGCCTAATGACCAGCATCAAGCTGAAGTAGTCTCATTATTGGTAAATGGTAGGTTTAAGTGTAGTTTTTTCCTCCTGATGAATGTCTAATGAAATAAAATGAGAAAAATGATCAGTCACTACATTATGAGAAAAACTGAATCTACATGGAATTTGTAAATGAATCCTGCTCCATTTAGCAGAAAGACATCAGGAGCCACTTGTGTATCAGTTACAACAGTCTGAAAATAGTCCTGTACATGAGAACTGTGTATGAGTGTAGGATGGAGGGAATGATGGATGAGAAGATGTTTTATTGAGGGTAATTCTAGTGTTACAACAGACATCACACTATTTATTAACTAAAGTGAGATTAAATATGAAAAAACAGCCCCAGAAGCCAGGGGAAGTAGGTTCTAGTCCAAGTTGTGTTCTGACAGTAGTGAGATTATTCTGGAGATCAGACCCAGTGCAGTAACAGATTGTGGTGCAGTCTGTCTCTACAGGTGCCCTCCATTGTGTTTCATCCTCCAGATAAAGAGAGAAGAGAGAAGTTTTCTTAATCACAATACTGTACAGAATTGTGCACTGGCTACAACAGACTGATTGAGTTCAAGGGATTGGCCTTCATCCACAGAAGGAGCTCAGTCCTTTACTCTGTCTTTTCTTCTACAATGTTTCTGTGTTGCTTTCTTCAAAGGACGAGGTACCTGTAGGTCTTCAGTTCAACACCATGTGTCTTGACAGGAAATATCAGGGGTTTTGTACTCCTGAGGTTCATAATCATTCATCAACTATGAAAAATGTTCATCATGTGCCACAGAAGCAGCCTGTTCTATCCAAATAAAATAAAAAATGTTTTCCAGAAAGCAGAGACATTTTCCAGTGACGCCTCAGACTGAAACTATTCTGGATGATTCCACACATCTGCTCAGCATATAGTATTCGAGATCAACATGATCAGAGTCTGCAGCTGTGAGTTCCCTCAACTCCCTTTCAGGAACTTGAGCTGTGTCGGAATTGGAAATTGGACGCTGTCCGTCACCGGCAGGTGACATCACGACCAGGAAGTAAAAAGCGCACATGGAGTGAGGCGCGTGCCAGGTTCTGTTTGTTCATAAAGCAATCTGTGTGTATGTGTTGAATTGTCTGTCAATGGAAAAAAAAAAAAATATATATATATATATATATATATATATATATATATATATATATATATATATATATATATATATAAAATTTGCTGCGTCCCTGCACACCATGGTGGTCCTGCAGGCATATCAGGCTGAATTGCTGCATGAGCTGGATGTGGGGTGCCCCAAGTGACCAGTTCACAAGCTTTGCCACACTGCAGACCTGAGCCACTAAAGAGACTGTTCCATGGCTGCCCTAGTCTCGACAGAGAGGCACTTCTGGCTCACCCTCTCGGAAATGTCCGACAGGAATAAGGCCGTTCTGCTGGATGCCCCATTTACTCCTTCAGGAGAGTAAGGAACAGGTGGCGGCATTCCAGTAGTTCCTCCCACGCAGCTCTCATGGGGCTGCGCCCGCTGAGCCTCAACCCTCCACCTCCCATTAGGAGGTAGGGACACTGAGCCTTGTGTCTCACACTTCCCCTGTTAGTCTCAACTGATACCCCTAAGAGAATTCCTGGCAGCCTGGAAAGCTCTGCCAAATGTGTTTCAGTGGGTCCTGCCCACTGTAGAGCGAGGCTATTCAAATCATTTCGAGTCTCGTCCGCCCCGTTTCAACGGGGTTCTTCCCACTCTGGTGGGAACCAAGCAGGCTCTGGTCATGGACCGAGAAGTAAACACTCTCCTGAGAAAGGAGGCCATCGAGGTGGTCACTCCATCAGAACGAGAGTCCGGGTTCTACAGCCGGTACTTCATAGTTCCCAAAAAGGACGGTGGGTTGCGTTAAATTTTTTATCTATGTCACCAGACAGATTACCAGAATCGGATTCTTCCATTTGGCCTTGCCCTCTCACTCCGCACCTTCACAAAATGTGTCGATGCGGCTCTGGTCTCCCTGAGGGTTCAGTGTATCCGCATCCTCAACTATATCAACCATTAGTTGCTATTGGCTCGATCAGGTCCAGCATCAAGATCTCGTTCTCGCTCACATGAAGGTTTTGGGGTTTTGGCTGAACGCTGGGAAGAGTGTGCTTTCTCCATTACAGAGAACCACATATCTCAACATCATATGGGATTCAACTGCTTTGCGTGCGCAGCTTTCCCCTGCCCACATTGTGAAATTCGCTGCTCGCGTCCAATTTTAACTGATTACACATTATTTTAGATCATGGACAAGATCTCAGGCATTTTAAAGACCTCCATGAATGATGCACAAATGACAAGCGTAGCCTGACTGAACAGAGATTGCCAGAATCACACCTCGAGCAAGACCTAGAGAGAGTTTTTATAGAGACTATGCCTTTAATCTTACCCTGAAATTAAAATGTTGAGACATCTCCTCAGCTTACCACCTGCAAGATAAGAATCTGGTTCTATAGCAGTCCAGGAAGGTGCATGTGATGGACAGTTTCAGATAAATACTTTCCACTATGCTTGTGAGTCTCTGGAAGACACTAGTGTAGGTGGATTAAATATAATTTTAATAAGGAGTTCTCATGTACTGTGTGACACCAAGAACATACAGAATGGACAATGTTCACCTGCTTAATAGTGAACTGGTAGCTGCCTGAGGCTGTGGTTAGAAAGCTTTTTGTGTTAGGACCAGTGATGGACTCAAATGGTGAGGGAAGCTGTCAAGTTTCAGAAGTAGATCTTCTAATTAGTGCTCACAGAGTGCTCTCCTGATTCACTCATGAGGTGTAGGAGAGCCAAAAGAGCTGTAGCAAAAGCAGTTTCCATGGAAAAAGAGGATGAGATATGTATGGCAGGAGATGTTGAAGGCACTGGAAAGGTTGGGGTTGTGTGGTTGACATAGCAATTATCTTTGCTTGGCAATTTTATATGGTGCTTTTGTGTAGAAAACCGAAATAGTGGTTATTAAGCACCTGTGTTGGAGAAGAGTAAAATTCTCCCTTCTCCTAAAAGAGACTTTGCTTCTGGTTGAGGAGCATAAATTCTTGTTCATTAATAAGAGTTAAAGCTGAAAGTGCTCCTTTTAAAATACTGGACAGAGATCCTACAGCAATCCCAGGACCTGCTGGAGATATTAGATACCATAGATAACATGGATTAATCTGGAATTGGAATCTGAGCTAGATGTTTAGAGAGACAGCATCTTATTCAGATGTGGCTTTTCTCGAAGAACATGTTTTTTTATCTCGAGAACATTAGCAGATGAATGAGTGACTGATTATAGACAATAATGTATTTAGGACTAATAGCAAATCAGTAGGTATTTTAGAGAAGAGTTATGGAGTTTAACCGCATGACGGATAGAGAGAAAGATTGACAGAGGGATAAAGGGATGGAGAGAGAGAAGTAGAGGGAGAGAGAGAGAGAGAGAGTCTCCAACTCTCCAGGCTCTTCTCCACATGCTCCCTACTCTCACCACAAATCATAAAATCATCCGCAAATATCATAATCCACAGAGACTCCTGTCTGACCTCGTCCGTCAATCTGTCCATCCCCACTGCAAACAGGAAAGGTCTTAAAGCCGATCCTTGCATTTCCACCTCCACCTTGAACCAGTCTGTCGTTCCTACTGCACACTTCACTGCTGTCACACTGTCCTCATACATGTCCTGCACCACCCTCACATACTTTTCTGACACGCCAGACTTCCTCATACAATACTTAGTGAAGTTTTTACTGATATTTGGGTTTAAAGTATTTTCCAGTGAGTCATTAAAACATAGCACAGTTTCCATTTCCCCACAGTTTACTAAAGTCTCTAAACAACAGTGGAAACATCACAGTGTCAGTCAGAAGGACGGAATTCTTCAGCCGGTCTTCTCACAGCATGGATTAATTTTCTCTGGATTTATTGCCAAATTTCAATGCTGTGAAAATGGATGGACGTCTGGAAAAAGTCGAAGGTAAAACCTGAAACAAGGCTACAGCAGTAACACAACAAACTGACTTCTCAAAATAAGACACAAAAAATAACTGGAACTTAAAAGTGGTGCTGAAGGTAAAAGAAGAAACAGATGTGCACGGTTCTGAGATTTCTGGGAAGTGTAGTTCTTGTCCATTTCTTGCTACACTGACAGATAATACAAATTATAATAAAGTGCTTTGATTTTTCATTCTTTTATAATTTAGTATAACTGATTGTTTATCTTGAATTATTATTAATGCTCGAACATGAGTCAATTCTCGTAAATATAAACAGTAATCAAAAGCAGACCTGTGTTAAATTAGGTCCCTTAGCTGTGAAGTTCTCAACCCCACAACCTGACCTCTGCAGGAAGCAGGGACTGGTGTGGTGGGCTTTTGGCTCGAGGGGATTTTAAATGAGTTTGGAGCAGGCAGAGAGCTATTTCATATAAAAGGGCTTCCATAATTCCTGCTCCCTGGAGAGAGACTGAACCTTTAGGGGACTGTAAGCTCCATGAGAGATGTTTGAGATAATGTACATGGTGTTCTGTTGTACAGATTTTCTCAATATCTCTGGAACTTACAGCCCCCACAAGGGTCAGGTACCAATAAACTCAATTTAATAGCACTTGCAGGGTAAAACTGTTCCTCTTATATCAAACCTGGGAGAAAGAAAACGCTTCATATGTTGGAAATTTAATTAAAAAAAAATACCTTTAATAACACTAAAGTAATTTTGGAGTTCTGAAAGGGTTTTTGTTTGGATTCCTGTGTCATTTTATCTTTATTTTTTAAAAGCTGATTTCTAGCTGTTCCACTTAGTCTTTCTTTATACAAGACACTTTTATCAATTGAACAAAAAAAAAACAGCTCACAGTAGAACGTTAAACGTCTGAAACAGCTGAAACACAAGCAAAGTCTAAAGGATCATCTCTGAACTGGCCTGATCCAGAATAAAGATATCTTACTGATAAAGACCATGAGCACTTCTGTAGCCTATAAAAATGTAGAAAGCACTGGAGTCTCAGGAGGTCCTCAACTGTTCTGGGTAGTGGCCCTTAGGCCACGTGCTAAGAACATCCACAGTAAAGTCACTTACAAGAAGGCAGCAATGTTTCTGACTTGTTTCACCTCCTGCCTGCTGTGTGTGTTCTGAATTTTAATGCAGTTTCAGCATTTAACCAGTTCTGGTCCCTTCATTGAGACTAAAGAGACTACAGCATCATTACACTGGATTGGGCTTGAAGAGATTGTGAAAAGGACTACTGAATTCATTATAGGACTCATGGGAGTTAATGATCAGCCTTAATGGACCGTAATAGGTCCTTATTGGTTCTAGGAACTGAATGTGACTTTTACTGAGGCTTTAACAGAGCAGAGATACTTCTTACTAATGAGATGTCCATGTAATAGTGCCGGCACTCCAGAGCGCTGTGCACAAGTTTCTGAATCAAGATTGTATTCCATGATCATGCATCTGAGAATGACATTTTTAAATATTCTGAAAACCTGGCCATTGAATAAATCCCTATAGCAATATATAACATTTATTGTGGTCAGAGGTAAATGTGCTTTTCTAATCATCCCTGTCCTGAATGTGGAGCAGGATTTAAGCACACTGAAGATCGAGCTTGGTGAATCAGTCAGTGAGATTTTACAGTAAATCAAAAGATGAAGGAGAAAAGATCATGAGAAAAAGTATTTCGCTTAATGGCTGAATTTCATTTGCTGTATTTAAATGTTGGAATGAAATCATATCCTCAAAAATGGCTAAAGGTAGGCTGTGATGTTATCTGAGATGGCATATGATAGATAGATAGATAGATAGATAGATAGATAGATAGATAGATAGATAGATAGATAGATAGATAGATAGATAGATAGATAGATAGATAGATAGATAGATAGATAGATAGATAGATAGATAGATAGATAGAACTTTATTGTCATTACATAGTACAGGTACACAGCAACGAAATGCAGTTTGGCATCTACCAGAAGTGCAAAATGTAGCAGTCGTGCAAAAGTGCAGATAAACATCTAGCATATTTACAGCAAGTGGTATATATGCAAGTATAAACAGTGAATAAATATAAAGGCTATTACAGTGCAGAGATGTGTGGACATTCAGGAGTGCAGTGAATAAATATAGAGGCGTACAGTGATTAAGAAAAATGTGCAGAAATGAAAGGTTACAAGACCACAAGATTATGGCATTTAAGGAGTTAGCAAGCTGAATAAACAGTCTACTATATATATATAAAAAAAATATATATATATATATATATATATATATATATATATATATATATATATATATATATATATATATATACATACATTATATACACAAATGAATGTGAAATGTTGGGCAGAATGTACAGTAATGATAAAGATACATATAGATAAAAAAAAGTGCAGATGTGCTGAGGAGTGAAAAAGATATACTATGTAGTATGTACATGTATTGTACAGGGGTTATATACAGTCTTTGTATTTGTTTTATATACAGTCTTTGTTTGTGTTTTGTTTTGTAGTGATCTAGTGGTGTAGTGTTGAGTTCAGTAGTGTGATGGAGTTATACAGAGGAGCACAATCGTGGGTGAACAGGGAGTAGAGCAGTGGGCTCAGAACACAGCCCTGCGGTATGCCAGTGTTCAGAATGAGGGCTGAGAATACCTGGTTTCCCAACCTGACAGATTAAGGTCTGTTGGTGAGAAAGTCCAGAATCCATCTGCAAGTGGAGGTGCAGATACCCAGTTCACTGAGCTTAGTGATCAGTACAGTGGGGAGGACTGTATTGAACGCAGTAGGTGTTGCTTTTATCCAGGTGGGTGAGAGCTGAATGAAGAGCTGTGGAAACTGCATCCTCTGTTGACCTGTTCGGGCGATAGGCAAACTGGTATGGGTCCAGTGTAGGTGGTAGGCCCGCAGTGAGGTGATTCATTACCAGTTTCCCAAAGCACTTCATAGCAATGGGGGTGAGTGCAACTGGGCGAAAGTCATTCAGGCATTCAGCAGCTGAGTGCTTAGGCACAGGTATGATGGTAGTGGTCTTCAGGCATGTAGGAACTGTGGCTTGGGCCAGTGACAGGTTGAAAATGTCAGTAAAAACCTGTGCCAGTTGTCCAGCGCATGCTCTGAGAACACGTCCCGGTATGCCATCCGGGCCAGCTGCCTTGCGTGCATCCACTCTGCTGAACACTGAATAGACGTCCGTTGTTGAGAGTGAAAGTGGCTGTAAGCAGTAGAAGAGTCCAAGGTTGTTGTAAAATGTCCTGTGCTTTGGTCAAAACGAGCAAAAAAGTGATTAAGTTCATTCGGTTGGAAGGCACTGCTGGTTGGTTGAGTTTGAGCTGTAGGTTTGTAGTCTGTGATTGACTGGATGCCTTTTCACATGCATCTGTGGTCAGAGTTGTGGAAGTGCTCTCCTATCTGGAGTTTGAATGTGAGTTTTGCTTTCCTGATGCCCCTTTTCAGGTTGGCCCTGGCTCTGTTGTAGTCCTCTGCACTGCCAGATTTAAAGGCAGCATCTCTTGCTTTTAACAGGAGACGGACTTCAGAGTTCATCCACGGCTTCTGGTTAGGAAAGCATTTCACGTGTTTGACAGTAGTGACATTGTCAATGCACGTGTTAATATGGTCCAAAACAGATGATGTGTAAATGTCCATGTCTGTGTGAGAGTCCAGTGTGGCCTGTGAGGCGAACATGTTCCAGTCAGTATCCTGAAACTGTTGCTGTAGAGAAGAAATGGCCCCCTCTGTGATACTCACAATATTATAAAGTCTTTGTGTCATAAATCCATATTATGTGCTGCATTTCAGTGCTACATTCTGCCTCCTGAACATGCACCTGTAATGCAAATAAAGATGCATCTCTGTAAGGGTCTGGACATTTTGGGACAGTTCGTGCTTTGGCCACCAGATGCCGCCACTGGGCCCCTACTAACTATTTCCTTCTCCCTATTCCCTAAGCCCTAACTGCTTTATGTCTTCCACCTTCTCCTTGTTTGTTGTGTGTATTTAAGTTACCCTTTGGTGGAGGAGTGCAGGCAGGGTGAAGTGGGTGGAGAAGAGTGATAGCAGGAGTGATTTGTGATAGTCAAGTCAAGTCAAGTCAAGTCAAGTCAAGTTTATTTGTATAGCGCTTTTCACAACAGACATTGTCTCAAAGCAGCTTTACACAAATCAACAGTGATGGTGAATGGTGTGAATTTGTCCCTGATGAGCAAGCCGTGGCGACTGTGGGAAGGAAAAACTCCCTTAGATAGAAGAGTATCTGTGAGAGTGAAAGGGAAAGTTTATAGGACTGTGGTGAGACCTGAGATGTTGTATGGATTAGAGACAGTGGCATGGAGTAAAAGACAGGAGGTGGAGCTGGAGGTAGCAGAGCTGAAGATGTTGAGATGTTCGTTGGGAGTGACAACGATGGACACGAATAGAAATGAGTTTATTAGAGGGACAGCGCATGTAGGACGTTTTGGAGACAAGGTGTGGGAGGTGTGATTGAGATGGTTTGGACATGTGCAGAGGAGGGTTTGGCCTTCCTCTTTTCCTCCTTCCTGGTGTCTCCATCCTCAGCATTCTCCTACTGCTGAGGATGGAGACACCAGGAAGGAGGAAAAGAGGAAGGCCAAGGAGGAGGTTTATGGATGTGGTGAGTGAAGACATGCAGGTAGTTGGTGTGAAAGAGGCAGATGTAGAGGACAGGGGGTATGGAGACGGATGATCCGCTGTGGCGCCCCCTAATGGGAGCAGCCGAAAGAAGAAGAAGAAGAAATGTTTCGTGGATGTTTGTCTTGGCTCAGAAGGTCAGTGGAATGCAGTGGCATATGATTAGTGACATCTAATTTGTTTACACACTCATCACACACTGTGGGTGGTCCTTCACACTAACCATAACTCCAACAGCCCTCCCTTTAACACACACACACACACACACACACACACACACCAATTAGAACACACTAGAGGTCAATGTGTGTACTAAAATACCCACACTGAACTCACACATGTGTAGATGTATGTTTACATTTGAACATCGAGCAGAAGAGAGAATAAAGATCTAAAACTCGTTTTATCACCAGTTACACTGTTCTCAGAGTTTCTGCTTCATGGATCACATATATCAAATATATAAAGTCATATGGAAATTTAAATACCTGTGCAGCTGGTGTGTGTGTGTGTGTGTGTGTGTGTGTGTGTGTGTGTGTGTGTGTGTGTGGTATATGATTGTATAACATACATTCATAAATCCTTCCTCTGTGAAAAGCGCAGGCTGATGAGACGGGTTAAATATGTAAAACTAATTAATGAAACAGTGAATTATTCAGTAGCTGAACTCTAAAAGTGACCTTCAGCCACACGTTTCTTTCCAAACAGCACTGAATTGGAATCAATGGCTTTTTTCTGAGTAGTTGTTGTTTATTAGTGTAACTATTGGAATTAGCTGACAGGAGGATTAACAGTGTGAAGCTCCACGTGTCAGCCCGGCTCCCAGTAGAGGCACGTGTGTAATTTGCTACACTTCCTGCAGAGAAGATTTTGTGTGGCTTTTACTGAACAGCGTAAGTGTAATTGTGTGAAAACAAACAGTCACAGATGTTGTACAGAGTTCACACACTGTGTCACACAGTTGGCAGCTACACAAACACATCACACACTTAGACAAAGCCTGTGATTGTATAAGTTCTTCCATGGCAGCCAGAAGGAACGCACAGGAGGTTTCACTGAGCTTCACCTTCTGAACTTTGTTGTGCTGATTGGCCTTCACAAGTCTCCTGTGTGCTGTTCTTTTGGTTCAAACAGACACTAACCAGCAGTTCACAACATTCATATGGAGTAAATATTATTGTTTATCAGGAATTCCCTTCACTGGAACTAATCCACCATGACGATGCTTCTGGACACACAACAAGTTCCATGAAGACATGTTAGAAGGTTCGTGTGGAAGAACTGGAGTGTCCTGCACAGAGCCCTGACTTCCTTTAACCCCACACACCTTTGGGATGAACTGTAACACCGACTGATCTCCAGACCTCCTCACTAACACCAGTGTCTCATAGCTGAATGATCACTAATCCCACATCCACACACCAAAATCTAAAATCTAAAAGCCTTTCCCGAAGAGTGAAGATCATTATACCAGTAAAGAGTGGAATGAGATGTTCTATAAACTCATAAGAGTGATGGCCATTTGGAATAAAATACCTACAGTAGAAGCATCACCATGGACTGATCCATGTGTCAGAGGTGCTCTTGAAAAACATAACACGATAGTTTAAGATGTTCTTCAATTTGGATACCATTATCTTCTCTGTAAGGGTTTTCAATGAATTTAGAATGAGTCACTGCCTCAGCTGGTCAGCTCCAGCATGGTGGGTTCTCACAGGAACGTGAAGAACTGCAGACAGTTAACAGGCCACTGTTACTCATAGACCTCTCTGTGTTGTGACACAAATATCCAAATACACACACACACACACACACACACACACACACACACACACACACACACAGTCTGTCTTTTGTTCAGCGTTTGACAGCATCCATTCTATGACCTACTGTTAAAACAGCAGAGCTCCTGTAGTAGGAGACTCACTCAGCTCAGTGCTACAGGAGATGGTTCAGACCAACACTGCTCACACTGTACACCTACTGTACCAGCTGTTCTACTTCAGAACCTTTATTAAAATCACCTCCAGATGCTCCAGCTGTGTTCCTGCAGTGATCAAACATCCTGAACATTCCCATTGACTTACTCTGAGATGTTTAGATGTTTAGATCTCGGGTCAGAATGTTCATGATTCAAACACCGACCCTAAAAATTTACACACACCTGCATACTGACGACCTGATGATGGTCTCCTCTCACACACACTCTCATTCTTTTCTTCTCTCAAACAACCCATCCTCTATCAATCGACCACTGCACACACACACACACACACACACACACACACACACACACACACACACATTCTCTCTCTCCATATGTCTTTCTTTCATTTTCACCCTTTCTGCTTCCCTGTCTTCTACTATAATTACACTCTCTCCCTCTATCACTCTTTTTTATCCATTTACACTGTTACAGTACTTCATGTGTTGGACTCTCTGTGCTGCGCTCTCAGTGTAATGTGTAAACATGTGTAACAGTATAAATGTGTAACGTGTAGATGTGTAACAGTGTAAATGTGTAACAGTGTAAATGTGTGACAGTGTAAATGTGTGACAGTGTAAATGTGTGACGTGTAAATGTGTGAGGTGTAAATGTGTGACAGTGTAAATGTGTGACGTGTAAATGTGAGTGTAAATGTGTAACGTGTGAATGTGTAACAGTGTGAATGTGTGACAGTGTAAATGTGTGACAGTGTAAATGTGTGACAGTGTGAATGTGTAACGTGTGAATGTGTAACGTGAATGTGTGACAGTGTAAATGTGTGACAGTGTGAATGTGTAACGTGTGAATGTGTAACGTGAATGTGTGACATTGTAAATGTGTAACAGTGTAAATGTGTAACGTGTGAATGTGTAACGTGTGAATGTGTGACAGTGTAAATGTGTAACAGTGTGAATGTAACGTGAATGTGTAACAGTGTAAATGTGTGACAGTGTAAATGTGTGACATGTAAATGTGTGACAGTGTAAATGTGTGACAGTGTAAATGTGTAACGTGTGAATGTGTGACAGTGTAAATGTGTGACAGTGTAAATTTGTAACATTGTAAATGTGTAATGTGTGACAGTGTAAATGTGTGACAGTGTAAATGTGTGACAGTGTAAATGTGTAACAGTGTAAATGTGTAACAGTGTGAATGTGTAACGTGTGAATGTGTGACAGTGTAAATGTGTAACGTGTGAATGTGTGACAGTGTTAATGTGTGACAGTGTAAATGTGTAACAGTGTAAATGTGTAACGTGTGAATGTGTAACAGTGTAAATGTGTAACAGTGTAAATGTGTGACAGTGTAAATGTGTGACATGTAAATGTGTGACAGTGTAAATGTGTGACAGTGTAAATGTGTAACAGTGTAAATGTGTAACAGTGTAAATGTGTAACAGTGTAAATGTTTGACAGTGTAAATGTGTGACAGTGTAAATGTGTAACAGTGTAAATGTGTGACAGTGTAAATGTGTAACGTGTGAATGTGTGACAGTGTAAATGTGTGACAGTGTAAATGTGTAACAGTGTAAATGTATAACGTGTGAATGTGTGACAGTGTAAATGTGTGACAGTGTAAATGTGTGACAGTGTAAATGTGTAACAGTGTAAATGTGTAACAATGTAAATGTATAACGTGTGAATGTGTGACAGTGTAAATGTGTGACAGTGTAAAGGTGTGACAGTGTAAATGTGTAACAGTGTAAATGTTTGACAGTGTAAATGTGTGACAGTGTAAATGTGTAACAGTGTAAATGTGTGACAGTGTAAATGTGTAACAGTGTAAATGTTTGACAGTGTAAATGTGTGACAGTGTAAATGTGTAACAGTGTAAATGTTTGACAGTGTAAATGTGTGACAGTGTAAATGTGTAACAGTGTAAATGTGTGACAGTGTAAATGTGTGACAGTGTAAATGTGTAACAGTGTAAATGTTTGACAGTGTAAATGTGTGACAGTGTAAATGTGTAACAGTCTGTTATAGTAATACATTTGGATTTCGAGTTTGTTTGTGTTTTAAGGTTTTGTTGGTTTTTGTTCAACAGATCGCTTTTCATTCCTAATGTCTTGTTTCGTTTTCACTCAGATATTTCCTGAAACTAACTCTTTTCAGATCCGTATGTGGAAACTCATAAATCCCAGACATTTCTTTCTTCTAGTGTGAGAATTATTTCACTTAAAATGTGCCAAAATGAATGAAATGTGTCTGAAGAGCAGCAGCAGATCACTCTGAAGGTTCTTCTCTCCCACTGTTTATCTTTCTGTCTGTCTGTCTTCCATTTTGTCTCCTGAAATCTTTGCTGTCCTTCTTCTTCCCCCTTCTCCGTCTCCCTCAGACTGGACGGACTCCATGTAAAGTAAATTCAGCCACATGCACTCCACGACCCCACCGGCCATTGTGCTATAAAAAGGCACAGCATTTTCCTGCAAAAGTCATGAAAATAAAAAGAGCTAACTGTGGCCTGCTTCGACCTGCTGCTCCTGCTGCCTTGTTCTCCTTTAACACTTTTACAGCAAGGAATAGACTTTACACATGTATAACATCTCATTTCTATTCATTTATTTAGAAAAAAGTTCAACATAAAGATGAAGAAACACACAGTTCTTTATCAGAATTATCATAAAATATAAAATATAAATTCAGTCTCAGTTATAACCTGGTCTCAGGGATCTCAGCTGGAGATGTGGGTTTATTTCCTCAGCAGAAGATCACACGTGTCAACAGTTCACAATTAGCTGACTTAGCTTTATTTTTTATTTCATCACCACACACATCTCTTTCTCTCCTTCCCTTTTCCAGTCCACTTTAATACGAGTTTATGAAGAAATGCACAAATCTGCTCAGAAACATGAAGCTCACCAGATCCTGCAAAATATATCATCTTACAAAGTTGTGTTCATTATCTCGAATTGAAATCTATGTTATATTTTTCTATATTTTACACATTTTTGTAGTCTATTGGTATAAAATTATATTTAAATATTATTGGCCACTATGATTTATTATCTATTATCTATATCTATAGATTTCTTGATTCTTTAATATAACTGTAAATATACAATCAGTTTTTATTATATTTAAGATCATTTTACTTCTTAAGATTTCTTTTCTTCATTCTGATGGAATTTTAATATGCAAGTGAAAATTAAATAAAATTAAAAGATTTAAAATATACTGAATGTAGTTTTGTGGTGGCCTTTATTTTCCCATCATCCACTTTATTCCCCATCAGCATTAATGTTTAATTCTCACACTAGTTATAGATTTGGGGATGAATACAGACTCATATCAGTTTATAAGCAGGATAGGTTCAGATTCCTATTTCTGTAGGTGTAAATCAACAAAACTAAATATTTATCATTTAGATTTATGAATAAAATTTGTGTATAAAATCTTTTGAACCAGTTTTTCAGGAAGCTTGAAACCACATGGAGCAAAATTTCCTTCCTTAAATTCAGATTTGTCTCTTTATTGAAGTCTT